>NC_006987.1:0-177983 GCF_000165345.1 Cryptosporidium parvum Iowa II | reverse complement strand
TNNAGGGNCAGNTGGGGKTGGGTTYTTCAAAATGNCTNCGATGATGATAATNMTTACTAATCTTTAATAMTGGNCATGATTTAGTMCAAATGGTCCAGTTTGAAAATAACGTAGAACAGATTATGATAAGGCTTTCATGAAAGATCRTTTANGGRCRAATAATTTGKTATCAGATGAATTAATATGATTATTCAACACAATGAATACATATCTGTCCANATTRTTAGATACACTAATAAATCATCTTGCAATAAATTTAGCAGGTTTACCCGATGTGTACAAGTATTAATATATCWMTATTAAAATCTCATATAMAYTCTTTWSCATYAATAAGGGATAGAATAAAAAAACGTAAGMCATTGGATACTTTTATGGAMTTCMAATCACCAGAAKTTGTTTCAAGTGAATATTCTATRMCAAAAAAGAAGCAGTAYAGAACTTTARTAATAATTGAAGCTTTATYATTATYMTTAGCWAGATAWTATTAAAAGATGTGWAAAWGWCTATTACAATATTTAATGAAATATATATTGGACACAAAAGTATRTTACSTTCAWTACAAYATTTTTCAAGATTTGTATTACAAGGTTTATCTCTAGWATCACAMAKATCAAATAAWATGWTTTATGATTTRACATCAGGTATTAATTTATTTGGACATTTATTAMCTKGTMATTATSMTAATTATCAATTATTAAGWCATTAACATATAGWKKCAWCATTGRCAAGYATTTGAAAGTADATTTMATGAATYAATGWATGTAAATTCAGTTTCAAGTATGAATGAGAAYMWCAAGTCACYTTKCATGATGGWATATWRAAGAGRGTWGTAATAATTGTAATTATTATACATTAATATCAGYWATTGATTGGAWTTAGTTTAGCTWTAGATTATTCYTGCATCAGGAATATTKGGTTGTGTGAGAASAATTGAATATTATAAKGGTTTWGGACAAATATCAGCATATGACCCTTTAAAAGAGGAGATTTTCCGTACAACAATTTCAWAAAATMATAACAAAAGAAAGTTCAAATTTGAATATTAATAATGAAGTGTTGAATGAATTAAATTTAAGATCAAGAGAAACAAGTAATGATATTTTTGGTGGTAGTAGTAGTAATAATACATAATACATATTGATAATGTTTTAMAAAATTATTTAATAAAAGAGAAGATAGMMCCAAAATATATGTMCAGAAGAAGATTTTTGAAGAATTTACAGTACARWAWTGGAWAAAATTCAAGAAAGAAAAGAGGAAATAAAAAATTTGAAAGATAAACAAAGTATGAATGAAATGAGTTTAATATCAACTTTAAGTAAGGTTTATCATGGATTAATAAAATATTGCTTTAGATTTGGAATTTTAACATTATATAATTCATTAGAAAATAAAGGAGAACCACATTTTTTGACAATGAATTGGAATTTATTCCCAAAATTGATGGAATTTGTTTTTCCTCCATTTCCATTGGAGAATGGTATATTACCAGAACAACAATTATATGGTTTTGATTTATTTTCAGATTCAAATGATTTTACAGAAATATTTAGTTCGTCGGGAGATTTGATTTTAGGAGTTCTGGGAGGACCAGGAATACCAGGAGGACCAGGAACACCAGGAGGACCAGGAATACCAGGAGGACCAAGTGGACCAGCAATGCCAGGAGGACCAGCAACACCAGGAGGACCAAGTGGACCAGCAAAACCAGTAGTTCCAAGTTGGCCAGGAATGCCAGGAGGAACAAGTGGACCAGCAATGCCAGGAGGAACAACAAAACCAGGAGTTCCAAGCGGACCAGGTGGGCAAGAAGCATCAAAGCCTATTGCTGTGCCTGGGGGAGTGCCAGTATTACCAGGGGCTCAAGGATTTGGTGGAAAGCCAACTCGACCAGGAGCTCCAGCATTTCCAGGTACTCAACCAGGAATACCAACTCAACCAGGAATACCAACTCAACCAGAAATGCCAAGTCAATCAGGAGGGAGTGGACTACCAGGGTCAAGCGGTGGAGCAGGTGGTGGTGGAGGAGGTTGGCCAGAAAGACCGGGTGGGTCTGGAATAGGAAATGATGAGAATGAAGAGGATCCACAAAATTATCCAATAGATGTAACAATTCAAGGAGTTGATGCAGAATCTGAAATTTTGAACAATTTGGATTTATCAGTAATTTTGAGATGTGATTTTGAAGGAAGTATTCAAACTTTGACAGAGAAATTAAAATCAATGTTATTACCAAAAAAAGTTGAATATGCAATAAGATATTTACAAGGATGTGATTTAGGATTATTATTGCTTATAAATCAAAGAATTTCAACAGTAATGGAATTAATAAATAGATTAAGTTCTTCTGATGGTGCAAGTATAAAACATACTAAAAGTATTTGTTACAAAGAAACTTTACTAAAGAGGAATTTACTTTCAAATATATTTTTAGATATTTTGGGAAAATTAAATGCTATTTTAGATAAATGTAAAGAAATGAATAAATATAAATTGCCTTGGAAACATATTACTAGTCTTTTGGGAGAAGAATCTTCAATTAAAAGTTTAATATATCCACCATTTAATAAACTAGCAAGATTTCCATTTACTTGTGTTGATTCAAATTTACCAAAAGCAGAAATTTATTTAAAAAAATTATGGGATAAAACATTAAATCTAAAAGAAAATCTTAAAAGTAAGGGTATTGTAAGCAAAAGTAAAGATATTAAAAGTTTAAAAACACAAACTTTGATATATAAAGCAGCAGTTAGAAGAAATAAATTACTACTTGAAGCTTGTAAAGAATTTGTGCAATTACAATATGTTAATAATAGTTTATTTAATAAAGTTTCAACTGCTTTAAAAGATATTCATTCAAGTATGAAAGTAACTAACGTTGAAGTTAATAAGCTTAATGATAAAATAAGGCGATTATTTAAGTTAGATCTGGATGAATATACGCCGGGAGGAGGAAGTGGAGGTGGAGGAGCAGGCGGAGGTGGAGGAGCAGGCGGAGGTGGAGGAGCAGGCGGAGGTGGAAGTGGAGGAGCTGGTGGAGGTGGAAGTGGAGGCGGAAGTGGAAGTGGAGGCGGAAGTGGAGGTGGAGGCGGAAGTGGAGGAGCAGGGGAGGAAGAAAATCTTGATGAAGATGAAGAAATACAAAACTTATATGCATTTTATTTGAGTTTAGCTACTGGTGAAGCGCCTTTAAGTTTGAATAGTATCAAGGAATTAGCTTCAGCAGAAGGGCAAAGTTTATCTGAATATTTAAAAAATATTGTTCAAAGCTTAAAAAATGGGGTTCAATCAACTAATAACATCGTTTCATCTATAATAAATGACCAACAAGTTTTGGAAACTTATGCTTTATATTCTTCCGTTGTTGAGAATCCTTCAAATTTAGAAGATTTGATCGAACTTTCAAGTTACGATAAAAGTTACTTATTATCTTTAATGATTGAATTTATCAAAACTTCACAAAATAATAACACAAATGGAGAAACACCAGGAAGAAATGATAATGAAGGTGAAGAAGGAACAAGTGCATCAAGTTTAATTAATGCTCTTATGTCAGATGAACAAGTATTAGAAGCTTATGCTTTGTATGTTTCTATGGTAAAACAATCCTTGAGTTTGAAAGAATTAATTGAAGTTGCAGGTTACGATAAAAATACTTTATTGGATATTTTAAGTGAATATAATACAAATTCTACAGGGAATGTTTATGGAGGCGGAGCAGGTGGAGGAGCAGGAGCAGGTGGAGGAGCAGGAGCAGGTGGGGGAGCAGGAGCAAGTGGAGGAGCAGGAGCAAGTGGAGGAGCAGAAGGAGGAGAAGCTTTGGATGATGAAAGCAGGCTCTTATTAAATGATGAAGTTGTATTGAAATACTATTTAGATTATGTAAGATCAGTAGTGCCTCCAAATACTCCTTTAGATTTGATTGATTTCATAGATATGCCAGGAAATCAAAATAAAGAAACTCTTTTACAAATTTTACAACAAGCTATTGAAACGAATAATCAAGCTTCAAGAACAGAAATACCAAAAAGAAAACCAGCGCCTTCCTCTATCAATGATATATTATCTTCATTTGGTCCATCACAGCCGAAGCCACGTCCACCACGATCAACTTCAAAACCATCACAGCCACCAGCATATCCTCAACCACCAGCATATCCACAGCCATCAAAGCCGCCTCCATATCCGCAACCACCAAGGTACCCACAACCATCACAACCACCGGCATATCCGCAGCCACCAAGGTACCCACAACCATCACAACCACCGGCATATCCTCAACCACCAGCATATCCACAACCGTCACAACCATCACAACCATCACAAATACCGACTTCAATCATTGGTTCGCACAAAGTTCAATTAAAGTTTAATCCTAATGGAACATTAGATAAAACTAATTTAGATACATCAAGTATTTCCACAAAAACCATTGAAAAACATTCAAATTCAGTTAGAAGTGGTTGTTCAAATGCTACTTTAAATCTTTTATTACATTTACTCAAAGTTTCAATAGCAGATTTAAATAATTTAAAGTCATTGGAACGATTTTTAAAAGGATCAGCAAGATGTTTAAATACAGATCAAAGGTCAGGAAGTGGAGGAACATGCAATAATTGTTTTGTATGTAACTCCTCTAGAGTTAATAATAGAAATGTCAGAAATATGGAGAAAATAGTAGCTGCATTGGAAGTTTTGGTTGAATATTGTAAAAAAAACTCAAGATAATATACTAAATTCTATTTGATTACGATCTATATATTTATTTTTTTTTTTAAAGAGAAGAGTAATTTTAGAATGAAAAAAAGTTTAAAAAAAGAAAAAAGTCAAAATTGTTCAATTCGTTAAACTAATCAAGTAACTTTAATATTTCAATGAAATTCAAATATTAAAAGAGAGAATGGAATTTCTTTATTTTTACAGTATGATTTTTTTTTTTTTTCAAAAGCATGTGGGAAAGGCGGGCTGTTTCCATTTTTTTCCTTCTATAACGTGCATGCATTAATATTGTATACGATAAATTGTACATGTTTATTTTGAAATCTTGGAATCAGGCCAAAAATCTATTTATTAAAAAAAAAAAAATTATACTTGAATTATTTATAAAAATGGATTTATACTATTTAATTTCAATATTCTTATCTCAGTAATATATAATAATAATGAGAAGAAAATAGATTTATTTTGATATTAATTTGCTTAAGAAATAGTAAAGTGTTTACTTTTTTTTCTTAACAAAACGAAAAATAAAATTATGAAGGAAAAAAAGAGAAAGAAATGAAAGAGGAGGAAAAACTCGAGATTCTCTTCTCTTTTTTTTTTTTTTTTTTCTTTAATTTTGTTTTCTTTACTTTTATGAAATATAGACTTTAAGTAATAGAAATAGATAAAAATTTAATATTAAGTAAACTTAAATATTTTATTTATTATTACCATTTATTTACTATTACCACTAATTATGACAAATTGCATATTATATATTCTCTTTGCATTAAAATGCATATTTTGAATATAATATATATATGTGAATAATACAAATAATAAAATAATATTAATTGAACGCAATTCAAGACAATAATAAATATATTATTACTTTTAGATATTTAATAATAAATTTTTTTTTCTAGTTTTAAAAAAAAACAAAGAAAGAATGAAAGATAATATTTTGATCTGGATCTTGTCTTATCTGATTTTGTCTCATTGATTAATAATAAATTAAGTGGTTCCAATATATCTATATATATAAATCTTGTTTGGGCCTTTCAATAAAGTATGTTCTTTATTTTTTACAATATTAAAATAATAATAATAATAATAACTATTATTATTATTTTAAAACAGAAAAAGAAAAAACAAAAAATATGCAGTATCAACCAATCTAAAATCACTTATTGACTTAAAAGTATTTTCTAAATTAATTAAATATATCCAAGTGGCGGGAAGTTCTAAAAGTTTTATTTTCAAATTGTGGGGTAATTTAAAGATTAAATTACATGTAATATATTATATCTTGAAATGTGCCGCCTAAGTTTGATTGCGTAATCCTAAAATTATGAATCTCAAAATAATAGTAAAGGAAAAAACAAAAAGCCTTTTTCCATGTCAAATTTAAAGGGAGAAGAAATAATATAAGATTATTATTTGAGAATATTTTAAATATTATAACAAGTACAAAAACAAAATAGTTTCTTCATTTCTTTTTTTTTTTAAAAAATAAATATTGAATAATATCGATCAAAATTTTACGTATATATATAATAAGCTTTATATTTATATGGGGTTTTCTTTTTTTTACTGGTATATATGGTTTATTTTTTAATCTCTAGTTACCAGTACTACTTTTTAAATTAAAGTAACAGAATTATTGTTATAATTGGGGTTATTCAATTTTTCACCAAATGAAAAATCAATTCAATAATTTTAGTTAGATATTTACATATAGCAATATATATTATAAGAGGGTAGCTCGGAATAAAAAATCATTTATTCATCTTTTTTTTTTCTCGGGGGTTTAATAATAATAACAACAACAGTTTATTCCTATTCAAAGAAAGATATTTTAATCGGATCTTGGTCAATTTTTGTTACATTATTTTAAATTAAATATAGGATATTTCAGAACATAATTTAGTATGTAAAATAAAGGATTATACAAGTTAAGTTTACACAAGATAAGAAAAAAATAATAGCAATCATAGATTAAATCTTTAATTATGAATACGTGGTTAAATTTTGTAATCTTTTTGTTAAGTGTATTTTTGGCAAATTATAAGAAAAATGGTATCTTTCTTAATAATAAATCCAATATCATTATAAGTGAGTTATGTTATTTAAAATTTCCAGGATTTAGCCAGAATTCTAAATTAACAATAGAAAATGAAATTACACATTGGACTTTAAGCAATATTCCGTTAAATGAAATAAGAATTTTAATAGCTCAATTGGAGTCAAAAATCGAAAAATTGACTGCTGAATTTAATAAAATTAAAGATAATTCCAAAATTCTTAAAAGCAATTATGATAGTCATACGTGCCATAATCCTAATATTAAAAAACAAAAAGGAAATAGATGCGAAGTATGTGATAAAAGAGCTAATGCCATTAAAAGGTTGTACTTACAAATGAAAGAACTTGCTTCTAGGATTGTTAAATATCAACTTAAACTTGATAAATGCAAATATAGAAAGGATATTCTTACTGGAAAAGTAGCTAATGAAGATGTCATGTATAGACCATTTACAAGTCCTTATTCTGGTAGATCACAACAAGATCTAGATAATTTGCAAATGAGACGTAAGCAAAAGGCTCATGCTAGAGAAAAACGACGAATTCAAAGATTAAAGGATGCAAGTCGATTACCTATGAATAAACACGAACTATATATTCAAACTCAAAAATAAAGAGAACTTGATCCTAAAAATTTGGTAATTAGTTATTTTCAGCCAAAAACTCTTATTTTGTTTACAGATAAATTATTAACTTCAATTTCACAAGTATTGGAAGCTTTAATTAATTTTGATTTTAAAAAATGTTTGAATGATTCGTTTCAAATCCAAATTGAAAAGATTCAAAAGACTTTAAAGTCACATTTTTACAAAAGAACAGTAATTCTAAATCAATTAGAATCTGAAAAGAAAATTTTGGATTATTTAAAAAATACTGATAATTTCTTAGATCAGAGAATTATGATACTTAAAAATACTTTAGCTATATTGAATAAATCCATATTATTTACTGAAGTTTTGCAGATGCTTTGCTTTTATGATGAAAAGAGAAATAGTTTTATAACAACGGCTTTACCTCAAATATGTCAAGCAGTTAGTTTTGAAATGCTTAAAAAAGAATTGGAAAAATTTAAGGAATTTAATAAAATACCATTAAAGAAATTATTCGAAAATTTAAATGGTCAAACACAAACAACTACAACAGGAGTTACTGTGGAAAATGATAAATTTATTAGGTTTAGGGCAATATACAGCCAAATTCAACCAGTTTTACAATTTGTATATAGAAAATGTGTTGAATTAAGATTTACTGTAAATAATGAAAATTTGAATCTTGATTTTGATGAAAATTTGTTTCCAGTTGTATCAAGATTACCAAGAGATTATTACGAAACAGATGATTTATCTTCACTTAAAGTATTATTTAGATGGTTTTCAATATCAGATCAAACAAATCTTGCAAAAAATCTTACTACTAATATGATTTTAATGTTACTAGAAAGAATTTTGCAACTTTTAAAAACTTTTGAATATATATTAAACAAATTGAAACAAATTCAAAGTCCTGAATCGAGAGAGCAATATAATTTACAATTTTTTTCATTAAAATTTCAATTAAGTTTGTTAACAGCTCTTTTAACAATGCATATGGTAAAAACAAAAGAGATTAAACCACCCATGAAGTTTAATATAAAAGTTAAATCAATTGATAAGAGTACACTTACTCAGTTAGTGAATAATGACGCAAAGTTGGTGGAAGGTAATCAAAAGTGTCACAGTTTGGTATTGGCATTATTATATTATAGATATTTGCAATTAGAAGTGATATTGGAAAATGGGAAAAAACTTGATAAAAAACATGCAAATAATTATACGGTTTTGTCAAGTTTTATTCCTGGTTTATTAGAAGAACTTCTTAAAGTTATAAATGATTGTAAAGCAAAGTTAGAATATGAAGGATTATTGGAGACAGCAATTCAATCTTTGGATGGAAGTACAACTACAAGAGGATCAGAATTGAAAGATTTGTCTATATATCAATTAACTATGGGATTAGTTTCTTCATTCGTTTATGAAGACTTTTCTATTTTGACTCCGAGTATTAATAAGTTGGTTGAATTTCTCGAGAAGTTGTTAAAGAAGATTTTAGAAGTACGAACTATTTCTGGGTTGAATGTAGAAAAGAATAATATAAGTAGTTCAGCTGATACGGGTTTGCAACATACAAGTTTCTTGAGTAGTAATAGCATGTTTAAAGCTCAAAAGTATATATTTTCTGCTGAGTTTTTGAAGCTTTTGCTTGAGTTGTATAAACTTACGAGTGAATTGAAATCTCCAAGTGCTTATAAAAGTGCTAGTGGTCATGGTTTGTTTGTACCAGTTGATATTATGAGTCCTAAATTTATTCCAACACAGAGTTGCTCTTTCTCAACTCTTTCTGGAGGGTTTGTTCCTCCTTTAACTGATGTTTCTTCAGTGGATGATTCTTCATTCTTTGATTCTGAAGAATCTTCTCCAGGAGCAGGAGCAGGACCGGGACCAGAAGCAGGACCAGGACCAGGACCAGAAGCAGGACCAGGACCAGGACCAGAAGCAGGAGCAGGACCAGGACCAGGACCAGAAGCAGGAGCAGGACCAGGACCAGGACCAGAAGCAGGAGCAGGAGCAGGAGCAGGAGCCCCAGGGAAACCAACAATTCCAGCTTGGCCTGGATCATCAGGAAGACCAAGTGGAATACCAGGAGGTGTACCAGTATTACCAACGTTTCCAAGCAAACCAACAATTCCAAACGAACCGACATTTCCAAACAAACCAACAGTTCCAAACAAACCAATAGTTCCAAATGAACCAACAGTTCCAAACGAACCGACAGTTCCAAACAAACCGACAGTTCCAAACAAACCAACAATTCCAAACAAACCAACAGTTTCAAACGAACCAACAGTTCCAAGTGGATCTGGCGGAGGAGATGGTGATGAAGGAAATTATCCAATAAATTTATTAATTGAAGCTCCTCCAGAAAATGTAATTTTAGATCATTTAAATTTAGTAACACTTTTAAGATGCGATTTAAACAGAAATATTCAATCTTTAGCTCTAGAATTAAAGTCACTTTTATTACCAAAGGAAGTGGAATATGCAGTAAAATATTTAGAAGGATGTAATTCAGAGTTGATATTACTAATTCATCGAAGAATTTCAACAATTTCGGAATTATTGGTTAGATTAAATTCTTCTATTGGCAGAGCAAATAATAAAAGTTATTGTTACAGAGAAAGCATATTAAAAAAAAATTTACTTTCAAATATATTTTTAGATATTTTGGAAAGATTAAATGATCTTTTGAAAAATTGTAAAGAAAAGAATAAATATAGATCGTCTTGGGAACATATTTCTGATCTTTCTGGAGAAGAATTGTCAATTAAAAAGTTAATACATCCATCATTACTTGATTTGGGAAATTTTCCATTTATTTGTAATGATTTGAATCTAACACAAATAGAAAGTACTTTAAGAGAACAATGGAATAAATTAATTAGCTTAAAAGAAAAACTGAAGAACAAAGCTATTAATAAGCTAAAAGAAGATAAAATTTTAAAGAAAGAAATTTTGGTACATAAAGCAGCAATTCGTAGAAGTAAAATATTATTTGATATATGCAAGGAATTTATCAAACTAAAATATGTTAATTATAGTTTGTACAATCGTATTTTAGGTGCTTTAGGAAATCTTATATCAAGTATGGAAGTGACTAAAGATGAAATTGATCAGTTTAATAGTAAAATGAAACAATTTTTCAAGCATAGTTTAGATAAAAATTATCAACATGATGAGCCTGTATCAGCAGGCGGAATAGAAGGAGGTGTAGCAGTAACAGGAGGAGGAGAAGGAACAAATGAAGATGATGAAGAAGTAATGAATTTATATGGAGTTTATTTAAGTTTAACTAAGGATGAGCCGGCTTTAAGTTTGGAAGAGATTAAGGGTTTAGCTAAGGAAGAAAAATATGGCATAGTTGATTATTTAAAAATATTTATCCAAAACTTAAAAAATGAAACTCAATCAACAGTTGATCCTTCTGAACAAAAGAAACGAGAAGATAAAGCTGAACAAGTTCTTGATTTAGCTGAAGTTTTCTTAGCAGATAAAGCAATTATAGAAACTTATAATTTATATTCTTCTTCTGTAGAAAATCCTTTAGATTTGAAATATTTGATTAAAATTTCAAATTATGATAAGGATTACTTATTAAATTTAATGCGTGAGCTTATCCAAAATTTATTTAGCACAGCTAGTGGAGGTGGAGGTGGAGGTGGTGAAGGAGCAGAAGTTGGAATAGATTTACTTAGTACGCTTAAAAGTGATGAAGAAGTTTTAATGGCTTATGCTGCATACATGTCTATTGTACAAGGAAATTCTTTAAGTTTGGAAGAGTTGATTAAGGCTTCAGGCTATGACAAAGCTGCTTTATTAAGTATGCTGGGTGAATATAGCCAAAGTTTAGCAGGTGGTGGAGCTGAGGGAGGTGCAAGTGGAGGAGCAGGAGTAGGTGGAGGAGCAGGAGTAGGTGGAGGAGCTGGAGCGAGTGGAGGAGCTGGGGGAGGTGCAACTGGAGGAGCTGAGGGAGGTGTAGTCGGAGGAGCTGAGGGAGGTGCAGTCGGAGGAGCTGGGGGAGGTGCAGTCGGAGGAGCTGAGGGAGGTGCAGTCGGAGGAGCTGAGGGAGGTGCAACTGGAGGAGCTGAGGGAGGTGCAGTCGGAGGAGCTGAGGGAGGCTGGGGCGTTGGTTCCGGATACGACTACATGCAAGTTGATGAGAAAGTTACAGAAAAGTATTTAGAATATGTAGGGACAGTCTCATCTTCTGATTCACCTTTAAATTTGGCTGATTTCATACAAATGACTGGAAATGATAGTAAGGAAGCTCTTTTGGAAGCTTTGGAAGAAGCCATTGCAAAGAATCATCAAGAATCAAGGGAAAAGAAGAGAAAAACACCAGCTTCTATTAAAAACATACCATCTTCATTTGGCGTATCAACAAAAAAAAACGGAATGCCAGATCCTGCTGTTAGACCAAAAGTACCTATTTTGCCGGGAACTAAAATCAAAAGAAAAAAAAGATCAGCTGTTGAAGACTTGACAAATGATAAAGAGGTTTATGGAAAATACTTAGAATATATTTCTTTGAGCGGTGATACTAAAAATTTACAAGAATTATTTGATTCTGTAAATCATAGTAAGTCAGAACTAATCAGATTGCTGGAAGATGGTATCGGAAAATCAAATTTAGGATTAATGCCTTCGGATGATCCATTAGCACAAAAACCACCGTCATACCCACCATCAAAGCCACAAATGCCACCGCCATATCAAAAGCCACCGTCATACCCACAACCGAAGCCACAAATACCACCACCATACCAAAAACCACCATCATACCCACAGCCAAAGCCACAAATACCACCACCATACCAAAAGCCACCGTCATACCCACCATCAAAGCCACAAATACCACCACCATATCAAAAACCACCGTCATACCCACAGCCAAAGCCACAAATATCTACTTCGTCAGGTGGCCAACAAGTCCAATTAAGGTTTAATTCAAATGGAACATTAGATACAAAAAATTTGGATGTATCAAAAATCTCTATAAAAACCATCGAAAAATACTCACTCTCAATCAAAGATGGTTGCAAAAGAGAAGTTTTAGAACTTATGAAACTCTTACTTAAAGCTTCAGAAGCAGATTTAACCAATTTAAAATCATTAGATAAATTTGTAAGAGGATCTGGAAAATGTTTAGTTACAAATCAAAAAGTGAGTAGCATTAGTGGAGGAATGTGTAATAATTGTTTTATATGCAAGTCCTCTCAAGTTAATCAGAAAAATATCAGTAACATGGAGAAAGTAGTAGCTGCCTTAGTAGCTTTGGTTAATTATTGTACACAAAACTTAAGATCATAAAAAAGTGATAATAATCGACTAAATCCATTTACTTGGTTAATCTATTTAAAAAAAAAGAAGAATAAAAACAAAAAAAAAAACTCCTTTATTTTCCTCAATTCCAAAAGTAATTCAATATCCGGAGTGGGTTATCTAAACGAAATGTGTGAATGGGCGGGTTTCCTCTTTTTTTTTTTGCATGTATATAAAATATATTTTATTTAATAAATATACATGTAAATTGTATGCTTATTTTTATTTCGAAAAAATGTAAAGTTTTGAATATTGATTAAAAGTGAGATTTACTTTTTCAGTATTACTACTTTCATTTATAAAAGGAAGGATGTGAGATAGTGAGAAAGAGAGAGCAAAGATTCCGCATGTTCCCTATTTTTAATGGTGTTTTCCCTTGCTTGCGTGAGATATAGGCCTTAAATAATAGAAATAAGTACTTAAATTTAAGCAAAATTAGATATTTCAACAAAACTAAGGTAAATAGAAGTGAAGATCTCTCGTTTATTGTAATTAATCGTGATAATTTTTTTTTAATATTACATCTTTCCTTTTTTTTATAATATATATTATATAGTAACAATTGATTTTAATTAATTAAAGTAAAGTATGTTACTACCTTGAGAGTTATAATAATAGAAAAAAGAAAATGTTCTTATCTTATTTAATAATAAATTGAGGTTTACAAATATTATATATTTTTGCAATTTCGTTTTTGTATTTGTAGTGCCATTTATTTACATTTCCATTTCCTCTCAAAAATATTACCTAGAATATGAATAAATATTCCAAACAATATAATAATAACATTGCAATTAATAATAAATAGATTCAAAATCCCTACCAAATAAAACAAGGAGAAAAAAGAAAAGAAAAAGAAATATATGATCCTCTCTCTACTAATTTAAATAATTCCAATTCTGCTTGCTACATCAACAGCTTCAACATCAGGGGAAAGCTTTACAAATGCCTTCTTACCATCCCCAAATGTATTAACAGTATTAACATTAGCAACCTTAACATCATAAAGTTTGTTAACAGCATACTTAATCTGAGTCTTATTAGCTCTCTCATTAACCAAAAATACAATAGTATTCAAAGTTTCAACCATCTTCATTGCAGATTCTGTAGTAATTGGCCTCTTAATAATATCATAGCAGTCCAAACTCTTTTGTGTCTTAATGGATTTTCTCTCATACTTTGGATTTCTTTGTAATTTCAAAGTCTTTGGTCTGTAAAATTGAACTCTTGTTCTGATCTTTGTTGTTGAAGATCTTTTAGAGTTCTTTACTGCTTGAGCAGTCTTCTTAGCATTTGCCTTAGTTGCAGATGTAGATGATGCTTTTGTATTACCTATAAATAATATTAATAAATATTATCAAAATCGTATAGGTTGGTTGTGTTGTAATAATATTAACTTGATTAATAAACTGATTTCAATTATAAATCACATAAATATATAATGTATATTTGATCAGTTTACCTTAAAATAATAATCTAACATTTATTCTCATTCTATTATTAGTCTATTTTTATTAAATATAATTAAAATAGACATAAAAAGAAAAAGAATATATATTATATAAGTAAATTATAATTACTTTCATTGATAGAAAGATGAATCATATACCAAATATGGATGATTTATAGATGAAATTAACCAACCAATCAATCAATCAATCAATAATACAACTAGCCAACCAACCAAAATATATTATTTATAAAAAATAACTTACCTTTCTTTGCAGACATTTTCTTCTTGATAATAATTAATATAAAAAATACTCAAAAAGATTTTCTATTAAATAAACAAATTCAACCTTAATTTTTATTTGTCTATTGTGAATTTAATTTCTACTCTTTTTTTTTTAAAAAAAAAGAAAACTTGTTCTCTTCAAGCTGAACAAAAATTAAATTTCAATCTTGACAAATTTTTTATTCCTATTTTTTTTTAATTATTATATTATTTATTTATTATTTATTTGCATTTTTAATATATTATTATTTATTATTGAGACAGCACCGCCCGCCCCTTCTTTTACTATTTTATTTTTCATTATTTTTTGTATAAATGGGCGTCTCCTTTTGGCGGGTACTCACCGTTACTTTTCTTTAAAATTTTATTCAATTAAAAAAAAAGTTCTGTAAAAAAGCGGGCGCATGTATTAATGTTGTAATTTTTTTAAAACAAATTTAATAAGAAATATGAATTAATGCAGTAAGCTAACTTAACTTAATTCTCAACCAATAAATAAATAAAAAAAAAAATAAATGAATGAATAGTAAATCTAGTAATCTAATATTGTGTTCAGTTATTTCAAGTAGAATGTTTATTTATGTATGTGCAAACACATTTAATACTAATAAATCTGTAATAAAATTGATTTTTTAATACATTTAGTCAAACCTTTCTCTTTTTGATAATTTCTGAACAATATTGAATTGTTTGAGTAATTTCTTTGTGTTGAGCTCCATAATCAATTTCTTCAGATAAATTTTTCGATGATGAATTATTATCTCCAGAATTTGTTCTTGTATTAAATGGATTATTCATTTTAAGTGTCTGTATTTGTTGTTTTAAATGTTGTTTAGGGGATGATAATAAATTAGTACCAGTAAATGAAGAAGGAGTAGAAGTAGATGGAGAGCTGTTCATATCATTACTAGGCAATATACGATTTCTTTCATCATTCAAATTAATATTCTCCATATTGAACTTATTTTTATTACTTTGCTTTAAAGTATCATCCTCTATAGAATGAACATATTCTTTCTTATTATCAGCTTTAAAATCTTTATTTGATTTCTCTTGCTCATATTTAGACCTCATCTGAATCTCTTGACTAATTTTATTAGCCAAAATACGCTCTCCACTCTTCTCTGCTTGTTCTAAAGCTATCTGAAAACTTTTTGGAAAGTTAAACATTCTTACTACATCAAAAGCTGGCTCTACTAATTGTTTTATTACTAACTTCATATACAATCTCATTAGTAACTTCTCACGTTGTAATTTATATTGTCTATATTGATTTGAATCTTTATGGCATGAAAACTCATCCACCATTGAAATATTACCTTGTATCAAATCTAATTTCATTCTTAATTCATCAATAATCTCCCATGATATATTATTATTAGTAATACATTCATTCAAAGTTGGATCATTCTCTATTATATTCATCCATTGTGTTATTGAAGGTAATCCTAAAATTGGTATATTAAATGGTATCTTTATTGTTGAATAATTCTGATTTGAATTATTTTTTGCCATTATTGGAATTGGGTGTTCAAGACCATCTGGTAATTTTAATACATTAAAATGATCCTCATTTACTCCTAAAATAAAATATTTACTACTTGTACTTGATTCTAATAAACCAAAATTTGTTATTGGAATCCAATTCTCTTTTTGATTCTTCCATTGTCTTGATAACATAAATGTTTGGCCTGAAGTATCTTTTATTATTGGTACTCCTTTATTTGATATACCACACCAGTTTATAATAGTTTCAGGAGTTATTGACATTATATCACTATATATTAATGTTTCTTGAGTAACATCTAAAAATAATATTTCATATGTATTACATCTTCCAGATATTATTCCTTCATGTATATTTCCTCCTAATCTTAACTTATTTCTTGGAGTATAAAATGGCTCTCTTTGTGTTACTACTAATAAATAACTACCATTTGATACGCAACAAATTGGAGAACCAACTAATTTAGTCACTGAAACACTTATACCACTGTTTCTCCATATTCTTAAATACCTTAATGATGTTATTACTGCTACAAAATCACGGTTACATGTCATACATATCAAATCTTCACCATTAAGTAAAGTCTTTGACCAACCTGATTTATCACTTCTTCCCCACGTTCGCCAAATATTGTAATCTATTATAGACGAAACAACTGATCCATTATCCAATACTTTAGATTTTCTACCTAATAAATATCCATCCATACCAATACATGCCATATTATATCCTTTAGTATCATATACTCGTAATTTCTTTGGTCCATCCATTGAATTGTAACATTCCATATCTATAGAAGGTCTTCCTTCTTCATCTATAGAATAAGATACATATCCTGATTGATTCCAACAATACAAAAACTCTCTATTTTCTTCATTCAGTGAGTCCAATATTTCATTATCACCAGTATATCCAGGATGTACTGGTGGTTGACTCTCATTATCATTATTAATAATAGATTTTAATTTTTCTATTCTTCCCTTTAGATGTTCAATATGCCTCCCAAATTCTCTCTTATCCCAACTCTCATATTCATACTCGTCTTCTTCTTCTTCCTCTTCTTCAAAATCCAAACCATCATCTTCCATTTCACCATTAAAATGATCAATTTCCTTTTGTTTTCTATCTCCACTTGAAATATTATCTTCACCATCAACAGAATATTCAAAATCATCCGTATCTTTAAATATGTCATCTTCACTCATTTTTTCCTCATCTTCAAGCCTCCTAAGCCCAGATCTACGTTGAATATTTCTACCTTCACTATAATTCATTTCACTTTTTTTCTTATTTATCTTTCCACCCTTATTAAAATCAATCTTCTCTCTCTTTTCTTCTTCTTCTTCTTCTTCTTCTTCTTCTTCTGCTTCTTCTACATCGTCCCAAAGTAAATTATTTCTAGAATCTTTCTCATCATATTCTTCATCAAATCTTTTTGATTTATTCAACTTTTCAGTAAGAATATCATCATTTTGGATAACTGGTTTATTCTTAACCAAATTTACACTTTTGTAAGTTCTTAAATCTAATTGAAGCTTATTCAATATTAATTCACCAGAACTCATTAACGTTGAAATATATAAAAAATCTTGCTCCTTATCTTGCTCTTCATTCTCTTTATTGATCAACTCTTCACCATTTATTAATAATAAATCTAAAGATACTGGAAATGTTTCTTTCTTATTTTTTACATTCAACATTAATGTATTGATTTCTCTAATGTCATTCGCTCTTAATTCAAGTATATATACTTTCAATTCCCTCTGAAGAGATAAAGATACTAGTATTCTCTTATCTTTATTATATTCAACTTCCTTTATTATACATATATCGAATCCAAAATATCTTTTTTCAGAATCTAAACTAAAGTATTTAATTTCTTTTGGATCCTCGTTTAATGATATTACCCTTATTTCAGATTCTCCTGGTAAATATATATATCCACCACAATTACTCCATTCTAAAACTAGACAATTATATGGATCTTTTAGCTTTTTACTTTTTTGGAATAAAGACTTTTTAAATACTTGAGACTCAAATAAGTGTTTACAATTTCTTATCCCATCATCATTCTTTTTATTTAGCTCTCTCATTTCCAAACTTGAAACTATTAACTTTCTATTACTTGTTGAAACTGCAATCTTATCTCCTTCTGGATTCAATGAAAAGTTTATAGCACCCTGGAAAGATTTATCATATCTTATTACATTGTAACCAATATTTGATTCAATACTAGTACTCATTAAGGCTCCATCATCATATAGAACATAAATAATACCATTCCTTTCTTTAATACATATTGGATATCCCATATGTTTCATCAACAGTCTTGAAGGTAAATTCTTTAATGATGGATTGTCTAACCAAAATTTACTACTTTCATTATCTTCTTCCATCTCTTGTGAATCTCCAAACATTGTATTATAATAATGATCATGAATTTTATCTTCACTATCTTTCTCTATTAATTCCTCATTCCTTGATGATTTAGATTTTGGAAAATTATATAATCTCACACTTCCATTTGAAAATCCTATACATACATAATCCTTTGTATATAAACATGACGACATCTGCATAAAATCAAATTCTTCCTCTATTTTATTTTCTTGTGGACACCATGTTCTGCTATATAATTTGTTTTCATCAGAAAATTGTATTATCTCTATTGATGATGTCTCATTTGTTTGAACAATTAATCTTAATTGGTCATCTACACTTTTATCATAAGATAAAAATACTTGTCTTATTGAACTTTCTGAATACTTACTTTGGAAGTCCCATTCTTGAACATCTTCTTGTTTAATCAAACTTTTGAATTTTTTCCCCATTTTTATTCATTTCTTTATAGAAATATATATATATATATATATATATTATATAAATTTAAAGTTATATAATGTACATATATATAAATATATACAATTATGTATATTCACATAAATTTACTTATAATAATATAAATATTTGAATTATGTTGTGATTAATTGTGATATTTTAAATACTGTTTTATTTTTGTTTAATATTTATTACTTTATGTATTAAATTTATTAAATTGATAATATAAACAAATAATCCTTCCTTTTATTGAAGAAAATAATTTATTTATTATGTAAAAAATAAAATATTTATTTACTACTCCTTTTAACTTTATTATTTATTTATTGTTTATTATTCTTTTTTTCTTTTTTATAAATTTTTTTTTAGTTCCTCACACATGGAAAATTATTATGATTTTTTTTTTTCCGCAATTATTATCTACTTTTTTATTGACTTGCCGGTATTACACGTAATTCTAATTATTGCATATACCGGTGTTTACTAACCAAAATATTGTCCACATGCAAAATTTTTATTATAATAAAAAAAAATTAAAATGAATTATGAAAATGATTTCAACAAAAAATGGTAAAAATAAATAAAAAAAAAAGAAATAAAAAATAATTAAATATAAATATGCAATAAAAATTATCTACATAGTTATGTCTTGTATTTGCATTTCTGCTGAGCTAGATTTATAAAATGGTCCAACTTTAACGTATTCTTGCAAAGATGAACTGAAATTAGGATCAGGAATATTATTTATAGTGTTTTGATCGTATTTTACCATCTGCTTAACAAGGTCATATTTGATATATAGAATATCTTTATTTGAATCACTATTTGGGTTCAACAAAATATCTCTAATTTTACTATTTGAAATTAAATTCGATGTTATGTTTGAGAAATAAGGTATCATTAATGTTAAAATTTTGTAAATTAATGTTCTATTTTCAGGAAAAGGTTTTGAAATTAAATCTGAAATAATTATAGGTAAAAGTTGGGTTTCAATACTTTGTTTCAATCCAAAAGTTGTTTTTGTTTGATTTAGTATTTGATTTATATCCTTACTCTCAAAGAAAGTTACCCAAGAATTCAAACTAGAAAGAGAAATCTCTGATTTTGAATTAGAGACAAGTTTGAGCATTAGGTGAAAAGAATCTTCCCAAACATTCATTAAATTTTGAAAACTTATTAAATTAGAAGCAAATAATCCCCAACAATTTATTGCACAGACCGATTTTAAATAATCTTCACTACAACTTATGCTGTTATAAGATCCCATAAACTCCTTGAAAGTTTGAACAAATGAATTCCCTGACATTGTAAGTATTTTTTGTGACAATTCTGGATTATTATTTACCATCTTTGACAATAAATATACTATTGAAATTTTTATTTCATCATCAAACATTGGATTATTAAGATCATCAATTAATAATTCTGGAGTTGAATTGTTTATTATAAACTTTACTCCCCAATTATATTCACCTAAATCTTCTAATAATTTCATTGAAACTAGTTTTAACAAAATATCTTCTGTAAAATATTCTTTTAAAGCTAGTGAGTAGAATTCACCTTTTTCTTGACATTTATTAAATAAATCTTCAGAAACTGAACCTATTGATATATAAGTATCAATAATTCTCAATCTAGTTTCATCTTTCAATGATTTAAAATTTTCCAATAACTTATTTATTAAATTTTGATCATATACAAATTCCGGGTTACTTTTTGAAATAGATTTTAGTGTTTTTGATGCTGACTCACCTATTGATATATCTATATCTCTTAATAATAATCCCAATACTGAAAAAAATCCTTTTTCACAAGCTTTTTTACATTTTAACTCATCCATAGAAAGTGAATTTAAAATAAAAGCTACCAGTAATCTAATACATTCCGTTTGTGATCTTGATCCTTTCTCTAACATCTCTATAGAATTTGGAATATCAAAAATAGCATCGTCCAATACTCCTAATATAGTCAAACGTTTTAAAACTTCAGTAATCAATGTAATGTCATCCATAGTATTTGAATTAAGTAATAATTCTAGTAAACCAATTATTGATATTACATTAGAAAGTTCATTATAAGACTCTTTACATAGGGGGGAGGCTAAAAAAACCTGTAATTTCTTTTTCAAGTCATTATCCAAATTACTGCCCATGTTTGGAAATGATCTCAAAATTTATATCAATTCAATTTTCTTTATTTTCTTTTCCTAATTAATTAATTGGAATATTAATATTTATTTATTTATTTTTTCGAGACTGACATATTATCTTTGTGTGCGCCAGAATCACCTAAACGAATAAGAATAACAAATATAACCGATCAAGGCCACCTTAATACAATGTACATCCCGGGTGGTCAAAATTCCTCAATTTCGGCATCCTTATATGAACTAGAACATCCTATATTCTATTGTAGTTCTATCTCTAAGATTATGGAACTTTAAACCTACCCACTTTATTCATAACAATATTCACTGTATCGAATGGTGGGAAAAATTAATATTCACCTATTTGAGCACTTATTTACCCAGCCAAAAGTAAAAAAATTCTGACCAGTATTATATTGAATAATTCATTTCCATACTCAAATCAATATTGCCAGGGTGAATTAACGAACAAGTGGTAATTGCAGCATGTCGTCTTAGATACAGGCGTTCACATTAAAATATTGTACTATCTAATAAGGATGCATTCATTATTTGAATTCATTCCAAACATAGGGATATTTTAATCTCTACTCCCTTAATATTGATATGGGAAAATAAGTCATTCAATAAAGAAATTATAAATAAATATATTTATTCCGTAAAATTTAACTTGTATATTTATTTACTTTTCACTTTGCCTTTTGTTATTATTACTTTATTAAATGTTACCAGTATATAATAATTAAATAATTAGGATTAATATAAATCACATTTACCGCCAAAGTATTCTAAAATTTTTATTATACTTGAAAATTGACAAATTGCCGCCAATAAAATAGTGATTTACTGTCAAATTCTTATATATAGCTGAGAATGATAAAAAAGAAATAATAATAAAATAAGTTCCATAGAATTACCACTATTTATTTTGACCACTCTCACTTTTAAGATTTATAGAGTTTTGAAGGGCTAGAAAACTAATATAAATACATAAATACTTGCCCTTTTTTAAAAAATCTTCACACCAGGATGTGAAAAATGCATTGCTTGATTTTTTCATTATTTAATCAGTAAATAGTACGAAGTGTTTATTTGAATAGTTCGCAGATAGTATGAGTAGTCTCTAAAGAACTATTATTGTTACAGAGTTTAATTTATTTAGAATTTCTAATAATTACACTTTTAACAATTGCATTGACCTTTAAATTATAATTATACTTCTTTTCTGAAAAAAAGAGAAAAATAATATTTTAATTTATTTAAAGAATCATAAATTTAACAAAAACTATTTTTAAACATTTACTATTAATTCCCAATGATTGCTCTATATTATTTTCATATTGTTTAAAAATAATTACAACTAGAAATTCTTATACTCGTATTAGTTGTTATAAAAAAACTTCAACTCTAATTACCTTATTCTCGTATTTTAGTTAAATAACATTATTATTCGTTTTTTCATATAATTTTCCACATGCAATAATTTAGAAATGGCGGTAACAATTTGTCATTTTGTAACAAAATTGCATGCATGCATATTTGCAATACAAGCATGTGCCAAATTATTATGGATGTAAGTTGCATCAAATGAATATCAATAAAAATTACGTTTAAAAAATTCAAAAAAAATGGGGAAAGGTCAAAATAAAAATTATAATTTTTTATTATTTGAATGATAAATCCTTATAATATATATATTATATAAATTATAATTATTAAAGGATATTTCTAAATATTATTTTAAACAAAGAGTTGAGGTATGAGGTATTCAGAAATTGAGGCCAGGGGGTTTTTAAAGGGGATTTTATCTCGAAAATCAAGTTGGAGAATTAGAACCATTTTGTTTTTCATTATTTTCAAGTCAATGGAAAGTTATGGAAAAGGAGATTTAGTTACTCAAAATATAGGAAATAATGAAGCTAAAATGGGAATTAAATATTTACAAGAAAACCAAAATATTAGAGATTTGAATAATTACAATTTAACAATGTTAATTAAAGAAGAAGAGGATGGCGGATCAAATATTTACAGAAACTCCAGTCAAAAATTCCTTGATACTATTGGAAATATAGGATTATTAGGGCTTGGAAACAAAACATTTAATAATACTTTTCAATTAGTAACTCCACTTATTCCAAATCCAAAATATAATTTCAATTATGAAAATATTTTTAACAATACTGATTACAACAACAATACAGTATCATATCAACCTTTAAATTCAAGAAGAATGGCAGAATATGAACTAATACATAGAGATCAAGTAGTTTTTAGACCTGTTGGTTATCATCAATTTGATGTAATTCCACAAGTCATACATCAAATACCACAAAATCAGTATCCAATGTTTAGAAGTGGATATTTAGGATATCCATATAATCCAATTAATTATTACCGTTCTCCATATATAACTACTGTTAAAAAGAATAGAACGAGGATTTTAAGTGAGGATATAGATTATAATATAAAAAATGGATACAAAGTTGAATACGAAATCATGGAACTTTTAAATGAAAATAATAATTCAATATTTAATTATTAATATATTATTAGATAAAGGAGTAAAATCAATTTAGTGCTATTTCCAATAATAATAAGAAAATCAGAAATTGCAAAAAGAATAAATAACAAGATTAGATTATTTTAATAGTTAACAAGAAAGGAAGAACAAGACTTTTTTTTCTTTCAATAAGATTTTTCAAGGATTTATAATAAAGTCAAAGAAAATAATTCATTCTAGGTAATCGCAAAGTTTTTAATTGGAATAAAATTAAAAAAAAAATTAATTTTTGAATAATTTCAAATATTTTAACAAATAATCAAAAACAGGTATACTGCCGGCAAACATGAAAGTGGGGTACCATAATGATTGAAAAATAAGATTTAAAGGATTCAGCAAAGAATAAATAAAGTTTTTCTTTTAAATCTAGCTGAAGAGTCTATAGTCATGGAGTTAACATTGGACGATTACTTTTCAAGCTGTAAGAAGAAGAAGTTGCAAGATAATAAAAAAGTGGATTCAAATACTCAAATAAACAAAGATGAGAAAAATAAAGTAAATGTAAATAGTGATAATGAAACTAAAGACAATGAAATAAAGTTGAAAAAAACTTCAAAGAGATCTAGATTACACAAAGTAATGAGCAGTGATGAGGATGAAGAAGAAGATTTGAAAAGCCCTGTAAGTAGAAGAAAAAAGGATGTAAAAGTCAAAGCTGAAAAAGAAAGTTCACCTAAAAGAAATAAATCATCATCATCAAAATCAAACTTAAATACAAAAACAGATAAAATTAGCTCTAATTCTCAAAGTGACGAAGAATTGATAGGTCCTTTTAACGGGATGAGTATAGTCGTTACCGGTACTTTTAATAACAATTCTAGACAAGAAATAGAAGATTTTGTAAAGATTTTAGGAGGAAAGTTGACCTCAGCTGTAAGTGGTAGAACCTCATACTTAATAGCAGGCAACTCTTTGGAAGATGGAAGATCAATTGAAGAAGGCAGCAAATATCGTAATGCCAAATCAAAAGGTGTCAATATTCTAAGTGAGGATGAGTTTATTGAGATTTATACAAATTATAAACAAAAAGAAGCAAAATATGATAGTCAATCTCCAAACCGGAAATCTCATGGAGTGTTTGAAAGCGGAAATAAAATAAATGAAGGAAATATGAATAATAGTAATTTTGATGGAAATAGTTCTTTATGGACAGATAGACACAAACCAGAATCACTTGACCAAGTATTGGGTAATGGAGAAGTGATTAAAAAATTACAAACTTGGCTTTCTGATTGGAAATCAGTAGTAATCGAGGGTAAGAAGAAAGCCCCTCCTAAAGCCTCATTTTCACCAGGTAGTCGATTTCCTCAAGTTGAAAATATCAATGCTAGAGCGGCTTTATTAAGTGGTCCTCCTGGCATAGGAAAGTCTACAGTAGCTACTTTAATTGCGAAGAAGTGTGGATATATCCCAATAGAAATGAATGCAAGTGATGATAGAACAAAAGAAGTAATTGAAAATCTATCGGAAAGTGCTGTTGGTGGGTTTTCTCTATCAACTTTTGCTAGAAAATCTTCATCTAGTAGCCAATTTGGTGAAGAAGGTGGCCTAAATACTAATATGTTATTGATAATGGATGAGATGGATGGCTTAGGTGGAAGTGATAGAGGAGGAGCAGCAGCTCTTGGAAGGCTAATTCAGAAGACTAGGTGGCCAATAATATGTATATGTAATGATAGAATGAGTGAGAAAGTACGTAATTTGGCTCCAAAATGTTATGATTTAAGATTTAGTCGTCCATCGAAAGTTCAAATCATAAAAAGAATGCAAGAAATTGCAAATAAAGAAGGAATGAAGATCGAACCAAATGCAATTGAGCTACTTTGTGAATCAGTTGGTAATGATTTAAGACAAATACTCAACGAATTACAGCTATTATCTTTATCAAATATAAATGTTCGCTTTTCTGATGTTAAAACAGAAATCTCAGGTCACTTAAAAGATGTTCAGGTTACTTTAGATGTATTCTCAGCAACAAAAAAACTCTTAACAACTAGTGAATCGTCACATCTTTCAATAAATGATAAGCTGGAAATATTTTTTATAGATTTTGATTTAATGCCTCTTTTACTTGAGGAGAATTACATTTCAGCATTATCTGTAAAAAGTGGAGGCGGATTTGGATCAGGATCTTCTAATCAGCAAATGACTGTAACTCCTCAAATGATTGAAAGCGTTCTTGAAACTGCAAACTTATTTGTTGAAGCTGATGTATTTAATGCCAAACTCAGAACTGATAATGAATGGAGCTTACTTTCTGAAATTGCAGTGAATTGTGCAGTTGCTCCAGGACTTTGCTCTACAAATTCATTTTTAGCTAGACCTGAATTCCCAAAATGGCTTGGAAAGAACTCTACAACTAATAAAAATAAGAGACTTTTAAGTGAACTTATGGCTATTATTACTGTTGGAAGAAAAGGAAACTGTCCTTCATCGAAAGGACTAAAACTTTCTGGATATCTTGATTTAATTTATTTTAAGGCCACAGCTCCTTTACTTGATAGTAAGATGGATACAAAAGATGCTATTCAAATGAGTATTTCATTCATGGATGAATATTGTCTCAATAGAAATCATCTAATTGAACATATCTCATCTTTAATGCTTAAAAACCAAGTCAGAACCTATGATAAAGTTGATAGCAAAACTAAAACTACTATGACTAGAATGATCAATTCTACTACTCATGCAGTCAAATTTTCTATTCAATCAAAAAAAAATAACAAATCTGAAGACTCTGATGAACTCTCAAGAAAAGGAGGTGAAGATCGAGATGATGGAGGCGAGGATGAATTTGATGAAAATGACGATGATATTGACCAAGATGAAGACTCTTCTAAATCTTCAAAAAGCAAATCTAAAGCGTCCAATGACCTTGGCTCACTAATTAAAGTCAAAAAAAGCAAAGCTTTAGGAAGACAAACTAAAGAAACTAAGAAAAGAACTAAATAGCAATATTTAATTTATATGCTACTCTAGTATTCTGTAAATAATGTTTAATTAATTTTTTCTTGTTTTTTAAACATACACGTAACAATTATGTCATTTATGAAAAAGCGGCATTCCCAGAAATTAGTGCATGTATTCATGCATGCAGAAATTTCCAAATTCTTGAAGAGTTTATGGAAAAATATAATTAATAGAAATTTTCAAGAGAACATAAGAACTTTTATTCTGTTTTTTTAAGAAGTAAAAGCTTTCGCTCACATATTATCAAGTTTCAATTAATATATTTTTAAGTTAAACATAAATATTAATTAGAAAATACTTCAATTCTAGTAAAATTTGGTTGAATAAAATGTATAAAAGAATAGAACGTTATCTCCTACTGAAGCAGTTAAGGAGTTTGGGTTTCTGAGATATTTTATAATTTAACTCCTTCAACTGTAATTGTTCTATCTCCAGTATTGGGAAATCCTATTTAATGAAGCACACCAATTAAAGTATAACTGATTACAGGCTAACATTTAGGACTCCCAGGAGTGTCATCCAATTCTCACTCATTCTAATATATTCATTGATTAATATCCCATTTTCATAGCAAGAAGCTTTCTAATTAAAATTTTGATAGAAATTGGTAATTTCTTTTTTTTTTTTTTTTTTTTCTAAACTCATATCTTTATCTAATTCTTAGTTTTACAAAAATCATCGAAATTTTCTGAACTACTCATAGAACTCCCAGTCTCGGTATTTTCTTCAGTTGAGGATGCTAACTGAACTGCAATTTCTTGACTACCAGATGTACTTGTTGAACATGTATCTTCAGGTATTGAGCTAGGCTCTAATAAAGTATCTGTTTTGGTACCTCTAATTGATGGAAGTGATCTCTTTTCTGAAGAATGAACTATATCATGCACTGAATTGTAATATTGTGACATTGACACAAGTTCTTGGTCTAATTCATTGTTAAAGTATTTAATAACATCTTCAACAAATTGTTCTTTACAATATTTAGAGCATCTATGCTTACAATTCTCATAAACAATAATCTTTGTGTTTGGTACATATTCATTTAGAATAGTAATGGCTGAAGAAAGTGGGCATAATCTGTCTTCAGCTCCCCAGAAAAAAAGAGTTGGTACATCGACTTTACTAAATTCTTGATAAATTTGTTGATTATTCCATAAATTAATTCCCAAAAATAGTTGTAGAGATGTTAAAAGTATTTGTTTACAATAGTGCTTTGCTCTAAAATCAAGCTTTGGAGAAGAAAGATTCTCAGATGGAGGATCCATAAATTGATAACAACCCCAAACTGGTGAGTATATATTGGCAAAAAGTTGTAATGGATAGTTAATGATTGAATATTGTAAATAAGGTGCAACTTTCTTCTTCAATAAACCAGGAGGAGCATCTAAAACTAACTTGCTAATATGTTTTGGAAATCTTTGAGCAATTCTCATTGCTACAAATCCACCCAAAGATGTACCTATTACATGCAACTTTGGTATAAAACTACTTGAATGTAACTCTTCTTCAGAAATAGCAGTTACATTGTAAAGACCCAATTTCTCAAGTAATTCCATTGTTTGGTCAACATAATCATCCACAGAATATTGTCCAAAATTTTTATATTGAGACAAACCATGCCCATAAAAATCAAATCTTAAAGCTCTATAACCATTCTTAGCTAAATTCTTTGAAATACTTGAACAATCTGAAATTGTACCCATAAAACAATGAAGACATACAGAAATAGGTCCATCATCATTTTCTTTATGTAATTGATAATTAACTATTCCATGTGATAATTGGATTTTAGAGCCTTCTTCAAAGTAAAAGTGGTCAGGAATGACTTTTTGCTCTTCTCCATAAACTTTGAAGATACCTACATAAGCAAAACTTATGATTGCAAATATGTATTTGAATAACCACATATTGCTATTACTAAAAGTTATTAAATTATTTTGCCCCTTTTTTTTTCTATTAATTTAACTTTTAAAAATGTATTAATTTTTTTATTATATTTGACTTTACCTTTGATATTTCTTATTTGCCTTTATTGTCCTCTATAATTCGATCCAGCGCCCAAATTTTGGCGCCACTTCTTTTTTTCCCGATTCTTACAGTGGGGTGAGTCTTAATTAATTATAAGACGGTAAATACTTTAAAAAAAGATAAAATAATAAGATGGAAGAGATTGTTTGACTTTAGTCTAGTCTTTTTTTTTATTTTAAATTGCTTGTTATGTAATTATTTACTTTCTTAAAATCAATTTTTGGTGTGAAGACTCCGGTATATCTACTTAAACTGAAATAGGCTGTAAGGTAGGAAAAAGGAGAATAGTAGAAAAACAAGTAGTATAAGGATATTCTGTTTTATTTCTTCCTTATCAGTTTGTCGAAAGCAAATCAACTTTATAAAAATATGTAACAATAGGATAGCAATATGTTTTAAAGAATTCAGACATATTCTTTTTCATAATGGATCACTAATCAAGTAATTTTTTTTATTTAAAAAAAATTTGTTTTCACATTTTTATATTATTAGTACCAATAAAAATTAAATGACAAATATAAGTCAATTTGGCGGGCACATGCACAATTCTTTGTAATAATAAAAATAAATTCACATTTAGCCATTTTTTTTTTGTTGAATTACGTGGCAATAGTTAGGTGGAATTAGATTTATATAGCAGTATATTCTGGATTAATTAATCATTCTAGCAATATATAATTTAGATTTAAGACAATTGTAAAATAGAATTTGGAATTATATTAAATAAACTATTAATTTAGAACGTTTGTAAAAAGGAAATGGAATCTAAATATAAATTTGAAGAGGGGAAATTCACAGAAGGCCCAAATGGAAGAATAAACTATGCATTATCGTTCCCAAATATTGAGAAGGCAGCATATAAAGGTCCTTTGGTAATATGCTTTCATGGTTTACTAAGCTCAATTTCTTCTTTCAAGCAGTTAGAGACTGAATGTTTAAAGTCAGGCTTAGCAGTACTGAGAATAGATATGCCTGGACATGGACTTTCTTCTTGGAACTATTTTGGAAAATTGACAACTGATGATTTTATTAAACAAGTAGATACAGTGTTAATAAATTTGGGTTTAGAAAAATTGTTATTATATTTAGTTGGGATTTCCATGGGAGGTTTAATGACTTTATGTTATGCAGGGGCCCATCCAGAGAAAGTACTTAAGGTAGCTTCTTTATGTCCAGCTTGTTTTTGCAGGCCACTCTCAGGAATACAAAGTTTTGTTTTAAAAAATTTTCCAGGAGTTTTTAGATTTTTTGAAAATTCACTTCCATTATATCTATTAAAGAGTAGAGATAATATATTGGAAGATTACTATGATCCTGAAAAAATTAATCAAGAAATTGTAAATTTGAGGTATTTAAGGCACAGATATTATGGTAGACAATTACGATCAACTTTTGGTAGAGTGGTAACAGGTTTTGATTTCTGGGAAAATGAACAAGCTCTTAAAGTATTTATGGATAAATATATTTCATTAAGAGGAATAACTGGAGTATGCTTTTTTTTGGGTCTGTATGATGATATGGTTCCTGCTGATTTATTAATTCCAAAGCTAAAAAAGATGATGCCAAAAACAAGGGCGATCATCTATCAAAACTGTAAACATCAGCTCTTAGAGGAGGGTCATAATATTGTTGGTGATATAGTTAAATATTTCAATTCTAACTCAGAATCTGAATATTCTAAAATAGGTTTAGCCGTAGAATCTATTATAATTCAAGATGAGATTCAACAAAAATAGAAAGAATTAAGTTATTGATAGAAAAAAAGTTCATTAAAGATAATAAGATTATAGGATTCTTAATTCCAAGACCTTTTTTTTTTTTTTTTTTTATTTATAGCTCGTAGTATAACAAATATTAGGAAAGCAAATTTTTAGTATACCCTAAATGATATTAATTTTCCCTTTCATCACTTCATATAGTAACTTTGGCTGCATGAGATCAATCATCATAAAAAGTACCTTCAGGAGGTTGAGCTAATCTTCGATTAGAATTGGAGGCCATTTCATGTCTTAACGCTATTAAAACATTCTCAATATAAAAATTCCTTTGCCACTGCTTTAGTACAGCAAAACTTGGGCTGACAAATCCATGCCCATCCACACATCCAAGAGAAATCTTTGTATTGAATTTGACAATAGGAGCTTCATCAGGATAATTTGGACCACAAGAAACAGTTAGTGAGTATATTCTGTTTTCAAAAGTAGTCTAATTAAATGATAGTCAAGAAATTAAGTAAATAAATAACAGTTTATATAAACTTACATTTGGAGGACCAAAAATAGTACACGCCCAGGTACTTAATGTAATATCATCATGTTGGTCCAGACCCCATGATACTCCATCAGTAGCTTGCCCTTTCTGACCTCTCTCTAATTCATCAAGTAATCTAAAACTTCTTGGAACAATAACTTCATCCATTGTGTAACAACAAAAAATGTAATAAATCAATTTATTTATTCCTATACTATAATAACCTATTTCCAATGTATCTCTTGCCTTATTGAAAGATTGCAAGAAAACAAAAAATTTTGTTAATTATATCACACACACAGAAAATCTAATTATAAACTTCAGTGCCTTATCTTTTTTTTTTCTTGAATTCTTAACAATAACTTTCTCCTTCTTTAACTCCTACTATAATAATTTATCTTTTACCAATATTTTCCTCCTCGATTATTATCAACTAAATAATTTTAAATGCTCCAAGCCCGCTTAAAAATCAGCGCCACATTCCGGCGCCAAATGTTTTTGTAATAATGCCAGGGTAAAAAATAAATACAGGTAAAAAAGGAAAGGATAATAAGAGTTCTAATATTATTAAAAAAAACCAGGATATTATCGGTTTAGATATTCATTTGGAAGCAATAATATTAGGGTTTGAGGTTGATAAGCACGCACACACTGAAAATTTTAATAATACATAAATTTTTGAGTAAGTAGATTGCAGGGTAAAAATAAGAAAATAAATTAAAAAACTGTGGGGCGGGTGAATAGCTTGGCTTAGGCTTTGAGAGGCAAAGCGTTTTTTCACATAAAAATAAAATAATAAAAAACAAAGTAATAAGGAAATGGTTTGAGAGAGGGAATTGGAATATAAGATAATTAGAAGAGTTAGGAAGAGAGAATTCAAAGTAATATGACGTCAAACAAAGAAAATTTGTCCAAAAATGAGGATTCTGGTAAGAAGGAGGGATTAAAAGAGGTAGAATCAATTCCAAATGTAGATATGATGGATTTAACAGAGGAAGATAAAGTTTTGAAAGAGGAAATAGATGAATTGGTTGAGAAAGTTGTATCAGGAAAGTCCGAGTTTGAGGTTTCTAAGTCCAGCTTGGAATCCCTTTCGAGCTTAATAAAGACATCTACTAGTGGAATGACATCTGTTCCAAAGGCTTTAAAGTTCTTAGGTATACATTATGAAACTCTGAAAGAATTTTGTGATTCCCAGGTTTCCAATAAAGGTCAACTTTCTGAACTTTCTTGTGAGATTATTTCTGTTTTATCAACTACTTTGGGGGATATGAAAGAGAAAAGAGCTTTAAAGTATAGATTACTTTCTGGAAACAAGAAAGGAATATTAGACTGGGGTCAAGAGTATGTCAGAAATATTGTAGGTGAAATTACATTAGAATATTCAGAAAGACAAACAAACCAAGACTTATCAGGAGTCTCAGATCAAGAAGCAGATGTTTCTGATCTCCTTGAACTGGTTAAGATTATGGTACCTTATCAGATTGAGAAGCACTGTGAACTGGAAGCTATTGATCTGCTCTGTGAAGTCGAGCAAATGGAGACATTATTGGAATATTTAGCTAAAATTGATATTGAACAAATGGAAAGGATCGTATTATACCTACAACAACTTTCTCAATATGCTATATCAGCAGAAGAACATGATTTATATCTGAAACTTTGCTTTGAGCTACTTTTAAGCTTTGAAAAGCACTCTTGGGCTGTTTCTATAGCACTTAAATTGGATGGTCAAAATTGTAAAGAGAAAGTATTTTCTGTAATAGATGATATAATGTCATATGAATCAAAGAAGGACAAAGTTAAGGATGAGGCCAATGATTCTAATATCTCAAGCTCATCAAACACTTTCAGAGTCTCAGGATTGAGTATTTTGAAGCAAATCTTCTTCCAACTTGCTAAATTCTCAAGTAATATAGACTTAGAGGAGCTTAAAGCTCATTTAGTTAGCAGGGATTTCTGTAAGATCTATGGAGAATCTGAGCTATCCATAATTGAAGGTATCTTTTCAAATGAATATCTTAGCAAATTTTATTTATTCTTAGCAAAAGAATTGGAGGTTCTTGAGCCAAAAACTCCAGAGGAAATTTACAAGACCCACCTGGAAAATAATGGTAGGTATTCTAGTAGATCAATGATGGTTTTGGATACAGCAAAACAGAATTTAGCATCCACATATGTGAATGCCTTAGTAAATGTTGGATTTTGTAAGGATAAACTAATTGGAGAGGATGATTCATCCTGGCTCTATAAGAATAAGGATTCCGGAAAGATGGCAGTAAGTGCCTCCTTGGGAGTGATTAATCTTTGGAATATTGATGAAGGTTTGGCTAACATTGATAAGTTTCAGTGGAGTGATGATCCATTTATTAAAGCTGGTGCTCTAATAGCTTTTGGATTAATTTCTATCAGAATCAAGAACGACTGTGATCCTTCTTTTGCTCTTTTATCTGAATATATCAATTCTGGAGACGAACCAATCCAAGAGGTAGCTACTAGCGGTAGTAAAGATGGAGGGGATGATGTAAAGATGGAAATAGTTGGTGAATCAGCAAATAACTCAAATGATAATAAGATTTCAATAATCAAAACGGCTGTTCCAAACTATACCATTAGAATGGGTGCTATTTTAGGCCTTGGTTATTCATATATTGGTACCTGCCGAGAAGATAKCTTGGAATTACTAATTCCAATCKYRATKGATCCTTTCTCAAGCTTAGAATGTTCAGCTATTTCTGCTTTATCATTAGGACTAATATTCTCAGGATCCGGAAATCAGAGTATTATTGAAGCTGTTTTGGACCTTCTTCTGACAATTGGACTCACTAGTGCAAGTATGGAAGATGGAGATTTATCTAATAGTGGCGAAGATAAAAAGAAATCTACAGGAGATTCACAACTTGAAAGTAATTCCTTCTTAGATGATCCTTTAAGTATCCTTTATGGATTATGTCTAGGATTACTCTTTTTGGGAAAACGAGAGGCTTGTGAGACAACTTTGGAAGCTCTTTCTGCGATAACTCATCCAATAGGAGCTCACTGCAGACAAACTGTGGTTGGGTGTGCATACACAGGATCAGGAGATGTACTTAAGATCCAAGAAATGCAGAGAGTTCTTGTTGAGGAGACCCTTGCTAAAGGAGGAAAGAAGCTACCTGAGGATGAAGATCAAATGGATGATGATGAATCAGATATTTCAGTATTAGTATGCGTATTAAACATGGCATTAATAAGTCTTGGAGAAGAAATTGGAACTGAAATGGCACTTAGAGCACTTGACAATGTCCTTCAATACTCATCAGTTTTTATTAGAAGAGCTGTTCCAATAAGTTTGGCTGCCCTTTCAATTGGAAATCCTAAACCAGTGTTGATAGACACAATTTCCAAACTAACCCACGATTCCGATCCAGATGTTGCTCTTAATGCAATTTTTGCTCTTGGATTAATTTCAGCAGGGACAAATAACTCTAGAACTGCCAACTTACTGAGACAGTTGGCCTCGTATTATGGAAAAGATAAGCATGCTCTTTATGCAGTCAGAATTGCTCAAGGTTTTCTATATATGGGTAAAGGTCTCGTAACAGTGAATCCTTGCCACGCAAACAAACTTCTTTTAAATCCAATAAGTCTGGTTTCCATTATCACAACTCTCCATCTTGCTCTAAGGTCTAGAACTATTCTTTTTGGCAATTATCATTATCTTTTACTCTCAATTGTTCCTGCTATTACTCCCAGACATGTTGTCACAGTCGACACGTCATTGGCGCCAATACAAACTCTGGTACGTGTGGGGCAGATGGTAGACACTGTAGGGCAAGCAGGGAATCCAAGAAAGATTACGGGATTCCAGACACACAACACTCCAGTTCTTCTTGGGTTTAATGAGAGAGCAGAGTTAGCAACTGATGAATTTGTTCCAGCTTGTAGTGCTATTGAGGATATTGTAATTCTGGAGCGAAATCCAGAGGCTGATAATAGCGGGGCAAGCGCTAGTGATAAGTAAAAGTAGATATTATGCGTTGTATGCATGTATTCAATTCATACAAAAGAAGAGTCGGGAGAATATTAGAGCAAAGGTAGGCATTTTAAGATTAGTAACTAAAAAACAAATATTAGCGATACTAGAAAATTTAAAAATAAATTGATATTTTACTACAACCCGCCTTTTGTGTGCATTAATTTTTCATTCTTTCTTTAACATCAGTTTCCAAAATAATATTACAACCATAAAATAAATGAACAAAATTTATTATATTTTTGATCAAGGCAAGTGGCAGAATCATGTAGAGAGAGTATGATGTTACTAGAATGAATTTTTTATCAATTTGATTTAATTGTTTTAGGTTTGTAGCTTTATCGTAAATACATCCCTGGCCATATAAAATTAACCATAAAGCTTCATTACATGCATGTAATGTAAATAATAATGGTTTTTTTGAATAATATAATTTTAAAATCGGCCACATTTCTTCTTTAATACTTTTATGTGAACTTCCTCCTGATGAAATACTTGAAATCATGTATAGCCAATGACCAGAAATATCTCCTATCAAAAATATTATCATCAAAAATGTGTAGCTCTTATTTAATGTGATTGCTAATATTATTATTATTACTGTGCTGCATCTATCAGTAATCATATCTAATATAGCTCCAAATTTTGTTTCTTGAGATAATAATCTCGCAAAATATCCATCAAATGCATCTAAAATCTGACTTATTCCATAGAAAAGTATTGAGATATAGTAATACTCGGTACTAATAATTAGTGGTGTCAATCCCAATAATATTCTTAAGTACCCTTTGTTATAAAGTTTATAATTTAAGTCAAGGCTATTAATATTTTCTCATATTTATAAATGATTTACAAGAAAACTTACCTATCAAATTTGGTATATAAAGTAATATACTCTTTTTTGTTATCTTCATTTTTTCTTGATTTTTTTTTTTTTTAAATTTAAATACTACTAATACAATTAACAAAATTAGTTAATGGCGCCACTGCATGTTTCAACATGACACAAACAAATTAACAAATTTAATTCAGAATATGTACAATTTGAAACAACATATTCCTATGACAACATCTTACTAACTCTAGAAAATTGACTAAAATTTCAGAGTTATAACCGAATCACAAGATTACCTTTCAATTCCAATGAAAAATGATATTTCACAAAATCAGGTGAGATTGCACAAGTTTCTATTTCACTCATTCATACCAAACTAAATTTTCTCAAAAAACATCCGCAATAAATCCTAACAAATATTCATATTGCTAATCTCTAAGTTTAACTCCTTAAATTCCTTTCACTCTAATTTCTCTATTCTCCCCCTCCTCTAATCCTCCTTTAACGCACTCGCCACCATCCTGCATCCAAAACCCACTCAAACTCATCCATATCTCAAAACTCTCACGCCATCTGCCCACCTAATTCACAATCTAAAACTTTACTCGAGAAGAACAACTCTACTTTCCTCCCCCACAATATATTAATCATCATTTCCTCAAGAAACGAGAGGAAAAAATGATCATAATTGCCTCTTATCTTAAATTGAAAATGATATATTCGAGTGTATTCATAAACATTCATTCATTATTTAAATAAATACAAATAATCATTGAACATCGGTAATACATATCGAAATGTTAGAAAAACCAGCATTCCAATATTTATTAATAGCAATCCAATATAAACCCCAATGACAAATGATTTTTTTTTCTTTTTTTCTTTTTTTCAACAAATTTAAATACTAAGCAAGCTAAAAAATAAATATTGAATGTAATGATCAACAATTCCCTCTCCTTCGATTGTTAGCCTAAATTTTTTCTTTCACAAGAGCTTTAACTCTTACTTGTGAAGAAATACCTTGTCCATTAATATGTATCATCTAAAAAAAAAAAAAAAGTCCCCAGGATCCCCCAAAATCATATTTCAAATACATCTTTTTTTAAATACCCCAATTACCCATAATCCAACCAAACATTGACTTTCTTGCTTGGAATTGTTAGACCTTCTTGGCTATATTAAAGTTCTGGAAGCATTATGAGCACCAGAGTTGCCGCCTTATTTTTTCTGTATTTGTGTCAAGGCCCGAACTTAGTTATTATTGAGAGTAATAATATTAAAGAAAACAAAATCATCATTTCTTTAAATCATTTTTTAAAATTATTTCTTTACCTAATCTCAAATTATCAATAAATCCATTTCTTTTATTATTTTTTTTTTTTTAAAAACCCTCATTTAAATAATTAGTAATCAAAAACTCAAACCCACAAGACCATTTCAATTTTTATCAAATTAATTAATGACACATATTAGCTTTGTAATATTCCCACCATCTCTCCGTGATTTGTATTCAATATTATTTTTTATATTAAAACCGTTCACACTTTCCCCCTTTTTCAAGTTATCTTTCTTTCCAAAGCATCCCACTATTCAAAATGTTACAAAAAAAAAGAAAACAATATTGAATCAAGAAGAAGAGATTGCCTTGCAAAAAAAACATTGAAATAGGAAAAAAAGGCAAACCCAAAATAAAGTATTGCATACAGGCGTATCTGTATTCATTTTGTAATATGGTTACAACATTGTAATTGTTATATATAAATATTTATAACATATAAGCACATATACATATATATACAAATATATATAATATCATTCACTAATGTACGCCCTTATACAAAATTACCACATGCATACAAACCTATCTTAGGTTACGCTCACATTTATTCATCCATTCTCTTGCACACTGATTTTACGCAAAATTCTTTCAAAATCTGCCTGAACTTTGTCTTGTTCGTTTGAGACACTGAAACGCTCACAATCTGTTGAATAAAATCCTTTATCACATCTGATGTAAATGAAGACTTTAATATATATGGAAGTTTATAATTCACATTCCCGCCAAATGACATATCCTCGTGCATGTGGGAAAACTCTTCATTATTCACAAAATTCTTACCAAAATTACCACTATTGAAATCAAAAATATTCATATTACCATTTCCATTATTCCCATTATGAGGAAAACCCATATCCATCATGTTCGAATTTAAAAAGAAATTCTCCTCTAATAGTCTATAGACGAACTGTCGAACTGTACAAGCAACCAAAGAACTCTTTGATTTCTGGTGATAATTACTTCCATGATTTTTTGTTAAATTCTTCTCAAAATCCCTTCTTAAGAAATAATCATTCATTTTTATACCATTTGTTAATGGGAAGTGTAACATCGGATAATGAGTTGAAATATTTGCTGAATGAATCAACATTCTTATTGGAAGTCTGCAGAACGAAGCTTCTAAAAGATTTCTGAAACGTTTCTTGTTAAGTAATTGTCTAATTAAAATCAAAATATCGGAAAGTATTGAAAAGGATTCAGAATCACAATATGATTCTAAAATTGCCAATAAAATGGTTGTTGTCAACTCTACACCCCAAACTGAGCTTGTAAATAATCTCTCAATTTGTTGTTTATTAATCCTACTTGTAAATTCTGTTCCTAGTAAATATTTTATTGTAATTACTACCCACCTTTGATTTGAAAGTAGTTTTTGTGGTATAAACCTTTCATTAATCTCATTTTGTTTCAACTCATCTTTAATCTGATCGGGTTCCATATCATAAATACTTTCCCCTGAAAAGCTTATATTATTGTTATTCACATTGTTCATATTCATATTATTATTATTACTATTATTACCATTATTGCCGCATAACACAGAATATGATCCTGTTCCATTCATACTTATACCTCCTCCATTTATTCCAATATTTTGTATTGTTTCGGATCCTGGAGTAGTAATTATCATTCCTCTATCTACTACTGGTCCTCCTTGATTAAATATCCTTCTACTGCTGTTGTTATTTTCATTGAATATTGATTTAATTGATGATAATGCCCCATTTGAACCATCATTGTAACTATTATAATCATTTAAATTCATCTCTATAGGATTATTATTATAGTAATTCATAATCCTCTCCTTTTCTACTCTTCTCTTTATATTACAATTTTGTGCTCCTATACATATTAATAATGTAACTATACATCTTGATATTACATATTCTATAAATACTTCCAAATTCGCTCGTATCGGAGTACCAACGATCTTAATGAAGCTTGTATTCACGTTATAAGCTCCATTACATCCACCTAAAATTCCCATCCCAGTATTACCTCCCCCTTGTCCAGGATAACAGTTATCATTAGTTACTGATAAATTTGTCAAATTCTGTAACAATAATAGTAAAGTTAAACAAACGCCATCATGGTACTCCAAGCAAGAACAATGATCATCAATTCTGCTATTATTCATTCGGAGATTACCATCTAAATTACTCATCTGATTCACATACATACAAAAGGTGTTTAGTTTATTTACATCTTGTAATCCAGAATCTTTCTTAAAATATCTAAAATAACCCGTCGAATCTTGTAGCTTATAATCATCTCTATTTATGCTAGTTAAAGTAGAAACACTAACAGAGTAATAACTCAAAAACTGGATGATTGGATGCACATTAAATGTTTTAAAGGAGTTAATAAATGACAATATTGGGTCCAAAAATTTCTGCTTCCCTTTTAGTGTAAAATATGGTACCCTTAACATCATTACTGACAATGGTAAAAAAATATTTGGAACATAATTGCAAATACATACTTTTGAAAAAGCATTATTATTATTATTATCATTATTATGATTGTCACCATTATGACAATTCCCCCCATCACCCCTGTAAAACATTAAGTCCCCTTTCAACATATTAAACACGTCCTTAAGATATTTCTGGTTATTTCCGCCATTACTGACAAAACCCAAAGTGGATGATGACGATAATGGTGACCATCCACTTAGACCGACCTCTATTCCCGTTCCCACTCCTACTCCCGCTCCTGTCCCTCCAGTTATCACACTTCCACCAACACTAAAGTTTCCCAAACCCCGAAAGTTAGATTGTAGCAATTTCGTAATAGAAATTGCATCAACATTTAACCCCCTATTAAATAGTAATAATTTGTAGATCAAAGTTATTATAGGATGCAACCCTTTCTTTATTATCCCATTGGAACCAAAACCCTCATTTTCCCCATTAAAACAACAATTACATTTACTCCCCAAATCTCTACCTCTCTGGATATTAGGAATCATAACACCATTATTAGCAGTAATTCCTGCTATCATTCCTCCTATCCCAATTCCGCTATTATTGTTATTATTAATAGTATTGTTATTAATATTATTATTGTTATTGTTAATATGATTATTATTACTGTTATTATTACTATTACCATTGTTACTAATATTATTATTATTATTAATAATATTTATACTGGTACTACCACCACTACTGCTGCTAATACTCATATTCAAGTTGCTGTTATTACTATTACCATTACTATTAGTAATAATATGACCACCCATTACACCAACGCAACCACGTAGATTGCCAAAAGGAGCGTCCATTGAAAGAAATTGGAACTCATCATAACCAATATATCTATACAACCCAAGAAGAAGGTCTGAGCCTCCCCCCTCACCATTTATATTATTCGTACTCAAAAATGGTAATTGGAGTATGCAAGATATTATACAAGTATATGGATGATAAAGTACTTGTAACCAATTTGGTGAAATAGCACATGATAAACGTAAAATAATTCTTATCCTTGAATAAAACTCCTTTGAAAAGAACCCTAAAATGTAATTAGAAGCATCCTTTAAAATCTTAGCAGCAATAGAAGATTTTAGATTACTCTCTGACTCGAATAATTTCTTGCTATATTCCAAAATATTCAAATGAGAAAATTTCTCTGCTCCTATTGTAAGTATTACATAACTATACGGCCTATACTTACATGGAAATATTGAAGAAAAGAATGCTTCAAGTCCACAAAATAACATGTAAGTCACTAATAATAAATTATAAATTTGACAAATTTCATCATCAGTTACCGGTATCTTATTTTTGTTATGACTACAATTACCATGATTGCCATCCATATTCTTGAAAGAATCTTGATCCATAATCTTGACATTATAGATCTCAATTAATCTATCTAATAGATACAAGTATTTCTCCAAGACCATTCCAGTATACTTCTTCCATTTTTGTAGTTTTTTAAATAGATAAAGATGTTCTTTGTTATTACCAACATTTGAAGCTGAAACTGATGAAGAAGTTGTTGCTGAAATGGATTTTGGTGAATTAGTACAAGAATAGAATGATAGATGATCTTTATCAACATCAGAAATGATATGTGAAATACAAATTCCAAGTGAAGTTAATAGAATTAGATAGCTCTCAAAAGTCATTGAGGGAATTTCAACTTGTTTTTTAGAATCAGAGAATAGTCTAGAAAATGAATCCATACATTTGACAACCATATAATCCAAGATTTCATTTTCAAAACATGTCTTGTTTTGAGAAAGCTTTAACAAGGCTAAGGCTCCAACATGATCTTGTTCTAGAGCCAATGGGAAGAAATGATCTTCTTGAATAAGTTGTAGTGATCTAAAAATATATTTAAGACCTTTTAAAGTGACTAGAATGGATTTATCATTAAACCAAACTGAGCTAACTCCAAGTAGAGTAATTAAAGTACATAATAATTGTCTAAATAATCTCTCATAAACTCTAACTCCATCATCAATCATAATTCTTTGGTCTGCTAATCTCTGATGACAATTTCTAAGGTAAATGTCCATAAGACCTTCAAATTCGCCAGTTACTTTGAAGATTTTAAGCATAACAGCATCAAAGAGAATTCGAGTTTGTTCAAAATAGTCATTTTCATTACCAAGAACTAATTCGCGATTATTAAGTTCACTATTAATTACATCTTCATCATCAATTTTTAAGGAAGCATTGACCATTTCTAACAAACTCCTAATTTCATCTTCATTGTTATACATTCTATTAAGATCATCATTACCCATCTTTTCAGTTATTTTGGTTGTATTAGGTCTTAAAGGGAAAGATGTTAATCCCTTCTTAATAATTGCACTAAATGCATGTAAAATGGATTCTAAGCGTACAATAAAGCTTTTAATTTGTATATTATTAGTATTTGGTATAGATCTTTTAATTTTGATTTGTCCAGATCCAATATAACTAACAAGATTAAATCCATTTAGATGAAGATATGTATCTTTAAGGAACATTTGGAAAGAATAGAAAGGCAATATATATTTAATAATACCTCTTGAATTTGTTGAAAGATGATAATTTATTTTGTTAATATTATTATTATCATTATCATCAAAACCAGGATTTGCAATATTGGGAGATTCTGGGAAGAATATTGCATTTCTAACAGCATCTCTGATAGATTCTCTAATCTTCAAATGATTCGATTTCTTCTGTGAGAATTTTGGGAAATATGAATCTGAATGATCTTCAAAGTTATAAAGCTCATCAGGAAATTCTCCTAATTGGACAATTGACCAAACAAAGTACCTTTGTATTCCAACAAGACCAATTTCATCAATATCTGCAAATTTGTCAGAAACGTTTTCTCTTTGGTTTTTAATTTTTTGAAAGCATTCTTCTAAAGGCTTAAACTTAGTCTGATTGGTGATCATTAAAAGATCTTCAAGATATGAACTACATGAAGATGAAATTCTCAATGAATTACATAAACTTCCCCAACCAGAAATCGAGAGTAATATAAACTCAGATGATCCTCTTAAAGTGATTAAGGATAAGCAACACATTAAATAATGTACTTCTCGACGATATTTTTGGAAAATATGGCTACTTTCACTGCCTAGTTGAATGTTAAAATCTGGCACGTCCATAAGATGCTGCTGATGTTGGTGCTGATAATGATGAATATGTTGGTGTTTGAAGTCAGTAAACTGAATAGGATTAGGAATCATTGAAGTACTGTTATGAACATTACTTTGAGATAATTTGTTAAATGGTAATTTTGTATTATCATTAACATTAAGAGTTTCTGGCAGAAAAAGTAATCCAGAACCCAAATCTGGATCATTTCTATAATCAATTCCTAAAGTTTGACCAAAATCATCGATAATTCTTGGAATTTCATGATCAAGATCTAAATCTAGATCCATCTCAAGTCCTACTCTCATATCAGCAATATCAAAGTTACTCTTGATAAAGCTTTGATCATTAACAGATGACTTCAAATCTTTTGATTGATGATAATCACCACATGTGATCATGATTGGTGCAGAAAATGTGGCTCTGTTAACCTTAGAGATTCTAGATGCCTTGGAAATTGTTTCAAAGACAATTTTCAAAAAAGTTGTTGAACAAGTATCGATCCATTCTTGATATAAATCTTGAATGGATGGATCCTCAAACTCTAGCTTTTCAAGATCAGAGTTTAAGGGAAGATCCATTAGATCAAAAATGATTAGTAAAGGTACTAAAGAATGAGAAAAGATCTTAAAGTACTTGATTAAAACCTTAAGCCAGTTTAGGTTTGTATTTAATAAAGAAAGTTCTTCTCTCAAAGTGAATATTGTAGAATCCTTGTTCATTGAGCTTGACAATAACAATGATGAGATTAGAATATTTTTGGATAATACAGAGATCGGTACAGAGTGTTTGTTTGATAGACTAAGATGAGCTGAGTAACTTTCTAAAAAGTTTAGGATGATATCCGAAACTTCATCACTGATTTGGTCCCTTCGTATAGGTAATAATACCATTTCAAGGATATTAGGGAACTTTGAGATATCAAAATAGGAGCTAGTATGTAACTTGCTAAATCTTCTAAGGCTGATTTCTTGAGATGCAGATACCCATTTGAGTGAAGTTTGGATAATTATTGGTGCAATAAAATCAATAAATTTCAGTCTAGCTCCTTCTCCATCATAAAAGAGAGAATAATCACCAAAGATATTTTCGGGTTTGTATTGAGAAAAGTAGATAGTGATAAGTTTCTCCATTTGTTCAAGAACTACAGGAGACATGGAGAGGATAACTTTTTCAATAGTAGCTTTTTTATTAGGAGTAAGAAAATTGGGTCTTTCAACATTTAAAAGATAAAGGTTAGCAATTCCTTCTAAATACCTTAAATATGAGATAAAATTACCAATTTTAAGGTTATTTTGAAAAGGAAGTCTTTGAAAGAGTTTATTATTGCTGACAATGGATTCTCTAGAGGCCATTTTACGGATACAATCATATTCGTAAGATAAATTACCAGAAACGACTTCAAAGTTAGAGACAATATTTCGAATATAGTTAGCTGAACTATTTGAGAGGATAATTAATAGACTTGTGCATGAGCTCATCATAATTGCAAGATCTTGATTTCCAGAGAATACTGTTTGAATATGATGTGTTAAACTCATACTCAGATTCACAATAGAATTATCTAATCTCTTGTCAATAGAGAGGATAATCTGACAGTGTTTGATTAATGATTTAAAGAGGAGTTGAATAACAAAAGTGAGTATTTCTGATCTTTCTTTGCTTAAAAAAGGAGTTCCAGTACTAGAACAAGAAAGCAAAGGAGGGATAATATTGAATAGAAATAGAATAGAATGTGGGTTAGCATACAATCTCGAGATGAATGAGTCAGCAGGAAATTTGTCACTGTAATGAAGGATCATGGAGTTTAAAGTTGTTGAAGAGTTATTGGAATTAATTAGTCTTGATTTATAGAGTTTAACTTCCTCTAAAAATTCGGTTTCTCTGGCGGAAACATTCTTCGTCAATGACTCCATTAAACTATGGTCAAGTGTTAGAGGCCAACTATTGGTAAATTCCTTGTTTTTTCTATGTTTTCTTTTGTTGCTATGCATTGTTTCAAAATGAAAAAATATCAAACGATAGAAGACTTAACACATAAAGTAAAGTTTTAGTATTGATTTCAGATATGTACACTATAATACTCCAATGTACATAAATAATCAGCCAAATAACATTAAGATTTCTAAAACTTAAGTGAGACAAATCGATTTTTCCAATTTTAAGTATTAATTAAAGCTTAATTAGTCTTTTATTCCAACCAATGAAGAAATAATACTAGTTCTCTTTCTGTTCACAAAGTTCCTTAACCGAATCTCTGTCTGAGAGAAAGAATAAATTAGCATCCCTCCTAAATACCTTGTTGTCTTTTGGCAATCTTTTTAGCTCATATAAGATCGCCTCTTTTATCTGCAAGCTCGAGTAGATTGTTCCAGGCTTGTGATGGTTTTCCATAGATCCCCACTGGATTCTCTTTAAACACAAAATTTATAAGAGAATTAGTGTCTTTTTACCTTTTATAGATTAATTTAGCTTTCTGATCTTAACTTTAAAGAAAACTTTTGCTTTGTCTGAGCGGGTAAATGTCTACAAATTACTATAAGTGGGGCACCCAAAAATTGTTTCTGAGTTCCCGCCTAATAAAATATATTATTCGACTATTTATGTCAGATTAAAGTAATAGTGAAAAATGGGTAATAAGGCAGGGATTGATTAATAGAATAGATAAATGAAAAATAAATAGGAATTTATTGTGAAATAATAGTAGTTAATTAAAAATTACATATGAAAACTAGCAGAATGAAAATTATCAGAATTAGCGGTAATCATAGATAAAATTTGAAGAAAAGGTCGAACTGTAATATATATTTATGAATTAATATTAATAATGGAAATATAGCATTGTATTTAAATTAAATAATAATAGAGATAAATGAATTTTTTTTTTAAATTTAGTAGAGGAGCTGCCTAAAAAAACTTGCGTCACTTTGACGTATTATTCCCTTTATTGAAAGAGTATTTTGAATTTGTGAATTTTTTTTTTGTTAATATTGAATTCTCTTCTATTAATTTTCATCTTTTTTTTTATGTGTTAGTTTTCAATTCTCTGAATAATTCTCTTATTTTTGAATATAAATAAGTGTTCCAGTGAATAACTTAAGATGAAAAATTAATTTCTAATTTTACCCTGAATTTGTCGTGCATTTACTCTACAGTTAATTGGTACTGCTTTTTATTTGTGCTTCAAATGTTTGAAAAGACAATGTATTTTCTTTTACTTTAAGCTTAGTTTTAGATTCTGCATTTCGGGTTGGACATAAAACTACCTATTACTTCCTTTCTTATTAATTTTTTCTTAATATGAATAAAATAATTTCTGCTATTACTGCACCACTAGTACTAATGCAACCACTAAACTAACTACTTTTATCTCTGGTTTAAATCTACTAATGTTATTATTCCAATAACTCTTACTCTATTTTTTAATTATTTAATGCTTTCATTTCCGATAGTTGTAAGATTTACAAAGTTCTGTACATTTTCTGAAAGTTTAATCAACATAATTTTATCTCATTTTTTCAAATTTCCTTATATCAACTTTCTTTTTTTTTTTTTACTACATGCAAGGATTGCATGTACTCCGGTATGTAGTTAAGAAAATAATTTGTTTTTGTCATGCCAGTATTATGTGGACAATAATAAGAAGTTGAAATACCAATAAGTTTATAGAAAAAAAATACTAAATTAATATTTATACTTTGAAATTATTTGACGGTTTTTAAAAATTATTAAATTAATGGCAATAGAAACGGACAATAAGAATGAAATAAGAAAATGAAAATGAGAATAATTTTAAATGATAGAGAAAACAATTTGAAAAGATCCAAATTTTAAGGAGAAAATATATTTATAATCTGATTATTATAATTACGTGTGCAACTATGTGGGGAAAAGATGAAAGGCCATCTTTATTTAAAGTTCAATGACAAAATTGGGAATAAAATAATTTTGAAAACAATAAATAAAAACAAAGATTAATAATACTTAAATGTTAACTTAGAGGTTGTTTTATACAATTTAAGTTATTAAAAAAAACTTTTTGGTCAAATTTTTAGTGGTTGGATATGACACTAAAATGCATGTGGGGAATTGGCGCCGTGTGTAAATGGAAATGCATTTGAAGGAAAATTTTTAAAAAATAATAAAAATCGACATTAGACGGGATGAGCTTGAAATGGAGAACAAATTGTGATATGAATACTGGTTTAAAGAAATCATTGAATAAAACAGTGTAAATATTAATCATTATAGAAAGATAAGAAAACTTAGAGTGCTAACAGCTAAGTCATTAAAAGTAAAGTTCAAATATACTTATTCAAAACAACCAGAAAAAAAAATATAATAATAATAATAATAAACCAATTAATTAAGCTTACAATAAATATATTTTTCAGATATTGGTACAAGTTATCTGCCTAAGAAATAAGTGAATCATAATTAAAGTTTATATAAGGTAAAAATAATTTTCAATATATACATGTGGAAAGGAAATGGGAATTAAATTTGTATTTATACTAATTATATATTATGTGGGGGGACTGTTTGGTGAATCTACTGATTATTCTCCTCCTGTAAGTATACAAAATATGGACGAAAGTATACTTAGATCAAGGGGAAGTAATGAGCAACAAACAGATAATGAAGTAACTGGAATATCGAAATTGGAGTCAATAAATGACTCTTATAGAATGCAAAATGATGAAATTGATTCACTTCAATTAAATAAAGCAAGTGAAACTGATATTGATCAAATTTTTGCTAACAATTTGGAATTAAATAATTTACTTATTGGTATGAATAAGGATTCAATTCTAGAAACTTCAACTCAAACAAAAGGAAGAAAATCTCAAAATGAAATAGATTTTCAGAAAACAATGATTTTTCAAATTGAAGAAAATAATCGTTTTGTTGATTCAGATATAGATATATTTGCAACTCTTACCTTACCTTTTTCAACTTTTGAAGGTCATACCATTGATTACTTTATTATTTCTACTCCACCATCATATACATTGCCAAAAAGTGAGAAATTATGTACATGTGTTAAACATTTACAAGAAATTAGTCCAGAAGTAATGAAATCTATTCCAATATCAATCAAATGTACAACAGTATCTGCAAATGGGTCAATCTACTTTGTAATTCAAAATCAAGATGAATCTGTATTCCCTGCGCCGGGATACTATCGATTTCAATTAAAGGTAAGAACTCCTGTTGAAACAAGAAAAGTTCAAAATGACCCCAAGAATTTCTGGTGGCTATCAAAAATTCGCTTTTCATCTGGTCATTATATTACTAAAGTACATGAAAATACGCGTTTATTGCTTAAAGCTGAATGTCAATGGAGTCCATGGAGAAGAGAAACTGGATGCAGTTCAACTTGTGATTCTGGTGTTGAAATATGGAGAAGAACTCTACTTTCTGGTAAAGATGAAGAATTATGTGGTGGAGCTTATCAGAAAAGAGAATGTGGTGATACACCATGTAATGTAAGTTGCCAATTAGGTCCATGGGAAGAATTAATACCATGTACTGTTACTTGTAATGCTTCAAAGAATAAAGGAAAAAGAATTGAGTATAGAAAAATATTATTAACTAATTCTGGTAATGGTCCAGATTGTGAGACTTTATACCCATGGAATGAAGAAAAACAAATGGGATGGAGTAAGTCTTTAGGTATGGTTATTAAATATTCTGATTGTCCATTTGAAATGAAACAGGATTGTAACAAAGAATTTGGATGTAGAGTTGAGAGAGAAAATTTAAGAACTATAGCTTCAGAATATCCATGGGGATTTTGTCCATTTCCATGTGGCGGATTTGGTAATATTACAAGTATTGTACAAGTAGCTAATGGAATACCAAGATGGATTGGTGAGAAGTTATATCCAGATTCATTTGAATACCCATGTGTTAGTAATAAGAAGCCTATTGTTGAATATAAACCATGTAATACAAATCCATGCAGTGATTGTATGGTATATCTTGAAGATTCCCAGTTAAATAAGACTACTAATATTTGGGTATTTTTCCATTTATTTCAAGAAGCTGATGAAATTAGATTTGTATTACCAGATGGATTCACCTTTTTAAAGAGTAATGATAATGAATTAATACATAATATAGCAAAGGATAAAAATTCAAAGTTTGAAAATAATACTAAAATTATTACAAGTATTAAAAAGGCTATAAAAGTTAACCAAAGTAATTATATTGATATTATTAAAAAGTTATTTAATCGTATAATATTTGGTGATGTTAGTAAAAATTCAGGCATACCCGAATCAAAAAATGATGATTATAATAATAACAATAATAATAATAGCAATAATAATAATAGTAATAACAAACAAAACAATAATATTGACAGTAATTTCACAAGATGTCAGGTAACTGCAGCATCTTTTGGATCTATCAAGACTTGTCAATTAAAAAGTCATCATAATTTAAAAGATCATGAAATAGAAAATTACAAAGAAGCATTAATTATTTTAGATAGTACTGTTCAAGCTACGAGATCTATATTTAGTGAACAATCTAGAAATGAAAAACCAAATTGGTTATTTATGCCTATGAAAATTGGTAATGCTGAAGGTTTAGTATTACCAGACGGAAAATTAAATAATGAACAATTCAGATTATTTGCACGCGGTTCAAATTCCCTGAAAGAGCCAGAGGAATTGGTATGTAATCTTCAAACAAAAGTACTGTTACCACAACCTTGTCATGTTGATTTGTTACCAAAAAATGCAAAAGATTGTATAAAATGTTCCAAGACTAATATTTTTACTATAGAAGCTTACCGTCAATTTACATCTCCAAAAAATGGAGGTGCATGTACTGTTCCAACTGAATTCAGAGTTGATGAATCTATTACTAATGTTGATTGTATTAATGTATGTCCAAATGGTAGAAGATATGTAATGGGAACTGATAAGTATTTAAAGAAAATTGGAATTCATTCTTAATTTACAATTATATTTAATTTTGTATTGCTGAATTATTATTAGTTTCATCATCTTTGGCTACTTCAAGATCTTTATTACCATTTTCATCATTCTTGGCAATTCTACTGTTTGTTGAATCTGATGCTGTTTCAGTATTTTGAGCAGTAGAACTCTCATCTCTTTCTTCTTCAAGAATATATAAGAGATTTTCTGCTACAAAAGAACTTAAAAGCCCAATAAGTATAAATATAAGGAACAACATAAAGAAAAAAGTAACAACATGAATGAAAGCTATATGCCATTTATTTAACAATATATTAATAACAATAAAGAATATAATATCTTTAATGATGTTTAAATAATTGCATACCATATATATCTTGAGAGCTATAATATTATAAGAATACGTTGTTATAGCACCAACAAATCCTGTAATAATATTGGAAGCTGAAATAATATAAAGTAGTATATAAATAATACCAATTTCAACAGATAAAGCTTCTGATAATTTGGGGAATAAATATTTTAAAAACAATGGATATTTATTGGATGTTCTTAAACAAAGCAATAGTATTAAAATATTGAATATAAGTAAGAACCCACTCCAAATGCTGATAAATCTATATAATGCTTTAGTAGTACTAGAAGTACAACAACAGCAGTATTTAAAGATATCCAAAGATCTTCCATTGGTTCTAGAAATAATTTTTGACCAAATTCTTGGTGGGAATATTGAAATTGATAATGCCATATTAATATGAAAAATAAATCAATAGTGAGGTGTGAAGTGAATATTAATACTTTAATATCAAGTTAAAAGAATAGTAATACTAATCTTAAGTGATTTTGAATATTGAAATTGGCAGAATTAATTATTTAAGAGTTATCGGAATTATTAATGTTATTTTTTTTAGTAATATTTATTATTTGAGTTATATTAAAGATATTTTGTCGAAAGAAAAGCAGATAAGCGTAAAAAAAATGGGGAAAGAACTTTGTCCAGACACCTTTATTATTAATTTATTTATTATCTGATTCGATTCAATTTACCTGTATTATATTTGATTTATACACACATCAATGAATAATATATAAATATAAATATATATATTATAACATATATATATATATATATATATATACACTTATATATATATATATATATTATGTTATATATACATATAATATGTTATATATACATATAATATGTTATATATACATATAATATTTTTATTTTCCCCTATGTAATAATTTACAATTTCAATAGTTAAACAGCTCTTTAACTCTCAAGTTTCTCTTAACTTAAGCAAACAGGTTTTTATAGAACAAGTTCTTTCAGAATCTTCGGTATTTGTTAAATTTTGATATTTAATATTTAAAAATGGGACAGAATGAAATATTAAATAAAATAATTACATGTAGGCGGGAAAATCATGCAAATCAAATTAAAAAAAAGAAATAAATATGCATTAAATAATAAATTATGAAAATGGCAAAGTAATATATTTAATTGATTTAAAATAAGTTTAAGATATCAGATAAGGAGTAAAATCTAGACTTTATTTGAATGCTGTTAGTAATTCCATTATATGATCAACCATTTGGTCAATAGTGACAGTTTTTGTTTCTTCTAGATTAATATTCAATGATTTGTAGAAATCTTCCATTTCAAATCCATTAAATTTGTCAGCACCAATGGATGTAAGTCCATATTTAAGTAGTTCGAGGTCAACTTGGCCGGATTTACCAACATCTAATAGGTTAAACATATTTTTAATAGAATCTTTAGTAGGAATACCTGACTTAGCATTTCCCGCAAATGATTTTAAATCCTGTAAAAAGATTGGAGTGTATTAAAGTTGAATAAATATAAAAATTTTCTGGATAATTTACTTTATGGGTTGATACAACATCGTTTTTGAAATTGCATAAATCTTAGAAATTAGACTTACCTCAATGGTTAAAGAAGTTTTGGAGTTGGTTTCCATATACTCTTGTACTTTATCTTCACTAGATTTTATAAATCAAATATTTTGTTTAATTTACTTCTTTAATAAGTAATACATGCGATAAACTTACCTAACAAAAACACCCGCCAAAATTAGAATTCTATGGGATAGTTTTAAATCATATTGATTTTTTTTTTCACAATCAAGAATGTTGGCACAGTTTTCAATCTAGCAGTTTAAGATGAGTATTTGAGTTTAAATAGAAAACACGGCAAGGAAGGGATACTTGAAGTAATTTATAAATTTTCGAAAATTCAAAAAATGAATTATTGCTTTTGTTTCTTTCTTATTCTCACCTAAAGAAGGAAACAGAGCTATTGAATATTTTTTTTAATTAAAAAAAATATAAAAAAAAACTTCAAGTATACCTGTAGTCAAAACTTACTTCAGCAGCTGACATTTTTCTTTATATATATATATATATATATCAATGAAAATATACTTTGTTAATGTCAAATTGACTTGACTAAGTAATGAAAATATTTCCGGCTAAATATCAAATTGGCTTTTAAGGTTGTTTCTAAATAATAAATTATATGATTATCAAACCACTTCACCTCATACCAAAAAGTATTATTTTAATTTAAATTCTACACAAATATTAATTATTTCAATTCTAACCCACAAATATTTTTACACGCATCTTATTTTATTATTTATTTTAATACAATGCACACAAATGGCGGCAAACACTTCAAACCAACGTTATTTAATTTGGTTATTTATATTTTAATGGTATACAAGATATTAAATAAAACGTAACTGATTAAGATTAAGTGGAAGAAATTACACTTACTTTCTAACTAGGTTTTTATATTCATTATTGTTGAAAATAATTGTGAGTGCATCTTTCATCATTTTTATTAATAAAGTATGATATGTGGGATAAAATAAATCAATAATATAAAAAAAATTTTGACTGAAATATGAGCTGATTGATAATTTAGATGACAAAAATCTATTAGAAGTTAATTCTACATTTAAGCTTATTTAAATCTAAAAAAAATTACGAGTTTTTATTTAGTTAGAATTAGAATTGGAATAAATTTTCAAAGATTACTCAAAAAATTATTTAATTTATCTTTGTTTTTCTAATTTAAACCCCAAATAAATTCAAAAATTTTTTCTATATAACAAACTAACTATTAGCAATGTATTTTATTGGAATTTATTATGAAAGAAAGATAGAATGGGGAAAAAAGTAGAAAAAAACAATCAATCTGTTTCCATTTCAGTAAAACTATATAACAAATTCCATTGCTTTAGAACTCAAAAATATCTTCTTTTCACTTTAAAAATCTTTAAATTTAATATTACTAATGGGTTGGCGCCAATCAAAATAGTCACACATTATTATGAATGCATGCACAGGTGCAAATATGAGGAATATTTTATTGATAATTGGATATATTTAAAAATACTTATAAACAAAAATAATATATGCATATATAAGGTATAAGTTGCTGAGTAAGTTCAGAAAGAGACGAGAACAAATCAATTGGAGGATGAGTAAAATAAAAAAACTCCTTTTCTATGGTTACTCACTATTAAGTTTGAGTGCTATTGTTTTATTTAGTGGAGAAGAAAGCCACCATTTAAGAAAAAGCTGTTCATTCTTAGTAGATGAATTCTTTCGATCAGAATTGTTTGAAAGAAAACCTGGGTTTTCCTTCTTTTTAGAAGAAAAACAAACTGGTATTGTCTTTGAAAATGTTTCACTTGTTCAACTTTCAAAAAAGAAAAAATCTAAAAGTAAAAACAAAGAAGAAAAAAAAAGAAAAAAGAAGGAAGAGAAGGAAAGGAAGAAACAAGAAAAAGAAAAGAAGAAACAAGAAAAGGCCTCAGCAAAAGCTCAAGCTAAGGAAATGAAGAAAAAAGATAAAGAGGATGAAAGGGAAATTAAAAATTTGGGAAAGAAAGATAATGTACCTTCAAAAGAAGTTAGTAAGAAGCTAAAAGAGCTAAAGAAACAACTTAAGGCTGAAAGAAAGAATAATCCTCAATTAACACTAATGCAATTATTTAATAATTCTGGAGGTTTTAGTGGTAGTGGGGCCGCTAATGCTAATTCTGATACAGACTCAAATTCAGGAATTCAAGACGCATCTGACTCTATTACTGATGTAACCGCTGGAGCTGCATCTACAGCAGAACTAACGAAAGAAGAGAAAAAGAAACAAAAGAAACAAGACAAAAAAGATGAAAAAGAATTAATTAAAATGATGACTTCATCTGGTATGAACAAGAAAGATGCGAAGAAAAAAGTAAAAGAGCTTAAAAAACAACTTAAACAAGCAAGGAAGAATGGAAATCCAAGATTGACCTTAATTAACTTATATAACAACACCGGTGGTGCTGGTGGTGCTGGTGGTACTGGCGGCGCAGGTACTGGAGATGTAATTGGAGGAGATGTTGAGACCAGATTATCTGCTTTGGAAGCTAAAGTTAGTAAATTGATTTCAAAAAATAAAAAAAGAAAGGATGTAATCAAGAGACTCAATAGTAATATATCTAAATTAGCATTCATCGTAAAGAAAATGACTAGAGGCGGAAGAGCTGGTAACAATGGTCAAAGCTCAGCTTCAAATATTGATGATGACGATGAATAGTTCTAAAGTCAAAAAGTTTCTTAATATAATTTAAAAAGAAAATTCAACACTTTTAATAATTTAATTATTGTACTTGCATGCATTAAAAAAATTCAGTTTAGGCGGTAAATTAGAAAAAACTACTTTCTATACCGGCATTAATTATTTAAAATATTTAAGTATAAAATAATTTTTGGTTATGAAGAATATTAAAAGTAATTTTTTAATAAAAAAAACTAGTTACCGGTAACTAGTCTAGACTTTTCTAAGTATCAAAAAATATAATTAGATGGAGGAAAATATTAGTAATCTAAGGTTTTGAATTTAAAGTGATATTTCAAGATTAAAAAAAGTTTTTCTGATTTCATTTGATTACTATTTCTAATATAATAAATGTTTTAGATAATTAGATAGGTTTTTTTTATTATAAGTTAAAAGGAAAAAAATTGAAAAATTAAGATGAAAGAGGTAATCCCTATGAAAACATATTGCATGTCCTTTGGATATGATGGATCAGATTATCATGGGATGCAGATTCAAATGAGAAATAATAAAAAGGTAGAAGAATTGAGAACTATTGAAGGAGAAATGGAAGATTGTTTAGAGAAGCTTGGTATGTTTTTTTTAAGTAATGAACAAAATGATGATCAAGGAGGATTATTAAAGAAGATTAAGTGGTCTAGAGTTGGGCGAACTGATAAAGGGGTACATTCAGTTTGTCAAGTAGTATCTTTTAGAGCTAAAATTAAAATAAATGACGAGTTAGAACTTATTTTAAAGAATAAGGATGTTGATGAAAAAATAATAGAAATCTGTAAAAGACTTAAAGAAGAGAGAGATATTTTAAATAAGAATGGAGTAGATAAAATTCAGAGTATAAATCCTCTATTAGGAGGAGCTTCATTAGTTTTAAAAAATAATTTGGATGAATTTTTGGATGAATTATTGATTCTTGATTATATAGTAACTAAACTCAATGAACTTTTAGAATCAACAAAAATTAAGGTTTTTAAGATTTTTAGAGTAACAAAGAATTTTGATGCCAGAACAGATTGTTCTAGAAGACAATACGAATACTTAATGCCTGAATTTCTTCTTAAACATGTAAATATTAACAATGATGATTTCAAAGAAGAGCTTAACAAAGCAAGCTTATCTAGATTTGAGAAAGGATTAAATGAATTAAAGAATGCAAGTAAAAAAAGAAAAAGAGAAACTATCAATACAAGTTTAAACCATAACCCTGAAGTCAATGAAATCGAAGAAGAAGTTGAAAGAGAAGAAGATGATGAGGATGATGAAAAAGGAGAGAGGATGAAACAGTTTGAATTTCATCAAACTAATAGACTCAACAACTATGGTTTTGGAAATGATTACAGGTTGGTAAATTATAAAATTGAGGATTATTTAGACCCAAAAAGGAGATTCAGTTTATCAGATGAAGATTTAAAGAGATTTCAATCAATTTTGAATGAATATATTGGTACACATAGTTTTCATAATTTTACATCAAAATCAAGTTATGAAGATTCCACTTCTTGGAGGCATATTGAAGAAATTAAAGTAGTAAAAGTTAGTCAAAACGAAATTAAAGGGGAAATTAACCTTATTAAGATTATAATTAAAGGCCAGTCATTTCTATTGCACCAAATAAGAAAAATGGTAGCATTAGCTATAGAAATTTTTAGAGGAACAGCTCCAAGCAATGGAATTCAACTTTGTTTTTTACCCGATAAATTTTCCATTCATTTAGCTCCAAGCCAAGGACTTCTTCTAGATAGAGTTTTTTATAACTCATATAATACAAAAAGAAGCATTTCCACTGATCAAACTGATTTTGCAATTCAATTTCTCTCATTTCATATTAAGGATTGCCATTTTGTTAAAGAAATGGAATCTTTTAAAGTTAACTCAATCTACTCCAAAATCTATTCAACTATTTCAGAAGAAAACTATAACAAGTAAGTTTACTTTGGGATCACTAATACCAATTTTTTTTTTTAATAATTTATTTAATTACCGTTATTTTTTGCATGCATGCAAAAAACACGTAATTCAATAATAATTACGATTACATAAATTATTTAATAAAAAAAAAAATTGAACAAAATCTGACTTTGAAATTAACTCTTTTTTCTTTACCTATTTAGATGGATTGAATGGATTGAATCAATTAGCAGACACCCATTTATTATTGATAATTTAATATATGATACAAGCTATGCAAAAAAAAACCAATTAGAAAATAAAATTAATTAAATTATAACCCTTTAATATATAATATTCACGGAATTTAGTATTTTTCTACGTAAAATAATACTTAATTGATGGAAATATAAATTAGTTTCATCAATATTTCTTATTACTTGAGCGATCATAACCAAATTCCCCTTAGTTTTGCTTTCTTTCAGTTCGCATGTATTGAAATCTTCCTGATTTATTATGTAACCTATAACTTCCACCTTACTTCCTTTTTCTATGCTTTGAATCCTTGGTTTTTTCAAGTTCCTAAAAATAAATTAATATTAAAGTTAGATAATTAATCTAGTAATCATTTCTACTCGAAGAAAAAAAGTTTTTTTTCTCTATGGAAATGATACATGATTTTGGTAAAACAATGTTTAAAACCTAAAAACATTGAAATGACGTGTAAAGGCGCCAGCATTGCTCGTGTTATTGGTTATTTTTATCCTTATTACACACCTGACTACGATGGCTCCTCCCCTTCTTTTAATTTCTTTTTTTTTCAATAATTATTATCTATATATTTACTTTCCTTCACCAAAACCATGCACTTTATAAGTTAAAATCCATACCTCAAACTCACTCTTAAGCTTCTGGACTCGTAGAATATCGCAATCTCCTGCTCAATCAAGTCCACGGATTTTACAATTCCAGCAACTCTAATTTTCTTTTTCTCCAACCTTAAATCATACACTTCCTGCAGCAATATCATCTCTGCCAATTCATCCTCCACTAAACCGTTCACACTATCTTCCAAACTATTACTGTCTCTATCATTCACATTGTCCTCTCCTCTACCTAACATAATCCCTCTTTTCCATCCTTTATATTCTCTACTAAATTAGCTCTTTTAATCTTTTACACAATTCCCCACCATTACCGCCATATGGCATGTCTGGCGGGCATTTTTGCCGCCACATTTGCATCATTAAAGTGTGCATAATATTAGACATGTAAACGGCAATACATGGAAAATAAGAGAAAGTATAAATATAAGCATCTCAGATATAAGCTTAGTATTAAAGAGGAGCAAAGGGGAAGGGAGAATAATAAAATACGAATATAGTGGAAGCGAATTATTATTTTCTGACGAGATTTGTTGTATTTGTTTAAGCCAAGGTAATAAATAGATTATAAAGGAAGTTGTATTTGTAAAGATTTAAAAAAAAAAAAAAAGAGTAATTATATATCAGAGCTTTATTAATTTTCTTTTATTTGGCTTTATCCAAGGAAAACTAATACTAATATTGGCAGTTTGATTTTATTTTAAAAAAAATGGACAGTACTGAAGTTAGAGAATTGAGAGATGTTTTTGATTTACTTGATGGTAAATCAGGGTTAGATGTTGGGTTCTTAAGAGCTGCAGCTACGTGTATGGATATTCCATTAGATAACACAGTCATTGGAAGACTAAACTCACTAACTCAGGAGTGTGGAGGTAAACTAGATTTTGCAGGATTTGTAAGTCTTGTAAACAGTGGAAATGAGATAAAAAAATTCACTGTTGAAGATGCTGTAAATATCTTTAGTTGCCTTGATATCAAGAAGACTGGAACAATAGATCTTGAGGATCTTTCAGCATGTGCTTCCAGACTTGGTCTTTCAATGAGTGAGGAAGAATTAAAAACTATGTTAACTAACTTAGATGGTGATGGAGATAATGCCATTTCCCCTGATGATCTTCTATCAGCACTCCATCGTTACTCTGAAAAATGTTAAATATTGGAAGCTTTACCATTATCTCTTACCAAGACCATTGAATTTTAAAGGAGTAATTATCATCCAAGATTTCCTTAATAGCTGCCTAGATTCTCTTTCCTAATCAAAAAAGTAAGGAAAAATGATAAATTATATAATAATTTGTATCTCAAGATAATAGATTAGTACCAAAATTATATCCATTTACCATAGAGAAGAAATATATGCTAGTTTTGTAGAAGTTTTTGGATAATAATACTGTTATTACTCTGTGTAATGATATTCATTAACATAAATATGGCTTCCTGTATGTATAGAATATATTTTTGAATAACTTCTTTTTTATCTTTCAATTTGAGTTATGAATAACTAATTAACTTTAACCATCACAAAATTGAATTGAGACAGCAAAAGGAAACAGAGAAAATTTCTTGTAAATTTTTCATGGAATAGAAAATACTCGATCTTCCTAGCTCCCATTGTTGTCAGATATTACCGGCTTAATTGGAGTTTTAAGTCTTGGAGTGGTCAAATCTTTGGCTGATCTTTCAAAACTATCTCCAGTTCCTTCCAGTTGAAATAATATATCGTCAATTTCGTGGTAATCGCTCCTTTCAACTTCTGTTTTATCAGTAATATCAAACGATGTAGTTCCTTCCATATTAAGAATCTCTCCTTCCTTATAAGCTTTAGTAGTATTCTTTGAATTAATATTTCTGTTCTTTCCAGCTTCCTCTAATTTTTTCCTGTTATTTGGTGGAGTGAAAATAGAAGAAGCTCTTTCATCTATAGTCTCTAATGCCTTTTTATTATTGCTACCTCCACCATGTCCGGTTCCATCATTTAAATCACGATAATATAAAGAGCTTGAAATCCTCTGGCGATCCCTTGAGCTCGATGTCTCAGCACTTCTCTTTTGATTTTTTACTTCAAAAGCTTCACTAGTGTATCTCGGTTCATGATTTACGCTTTCCATTGTCCAAGTCTGAGATCTTCTTGGCTGAACAGACATAGAATATTTTCTATTAACGGAATTAGCATCAAATGTAGCTTCTGATCTCTTTCTATGTTTGACAGAGTTAATCGATTGTGTACCGAGATACGAACTTCGAGATGCCGAAACGGAAGCAATAGCTGGCTGCAAGTTTCCGAGTGAATAGTGGGTCCCACTCAGAGAAGCTAAATTACTTTGTCCTGAGCCTATAGTATTATATAAACCCTGATAAGATTTAGAGTAACTCCTGGACATTCCAGCATTAAAATTGTGGTCAAAGCCATAAAAATTCGATTCATTGATAGATATTTGTCTCTTCAATGATGATATGACGCTTTGATTTACCTCAATTTGTCTCTCAGCTTCGATTAAAATCTTCCTCAATCTCTCATTTTCCTCTATAAGCTGTTCCTGACGATTATTTGAATCATCCAATGATTGTTCATAGTCCTTAATCCGTTCCTCAAAATTCCTATTCTTGCTTTCAATTTGCTGAAAACTCCTTTTTAGATTACTAAAACTTGTCATTTGTTGCTTATACTTAGAATCTACATTTCCCAAAGATGTCTGAAGGCTTGAAATAATTTGATTTCCTTTCTCGATCTCTTTGCATGCATCGTCTAATGCGGTATCTAACTCACTAATTTCTTTTTTCTTTTTATCTATTTCGTCCCTCAGAGTCTTATTGGCCTCAATAGAACTGTTATACTCCAGCTTTAAGTTGTTCAACTCTTGTTCCTGCTCATCCTTTATCTTGGATAATACGTCATATGAGCTTTGAATTGCCTCCAGCTTAGCTTTAAGCCCATTATTAGTTTCTTTGTCATCCTTGATATACCTTTCCAAGCTAGATTTTGACTTACTAAGCTCATTAAATGCATTTCCAAGTTCGTCAAGTTGTTGTTGCAAATCTTTAATTTTCTTTTCATTTGATAATCTTTCTTGGTTCCAGTGCTCCAACTCTCTATTATGTGTATCCTCATAAATCATTTTTATCTGATTGTAATCGTTTTCATACCTTTCAAAAATTCTCTTAATCTCAGCTTGGAACTTTTCAGACATATCACGTTCATTCTGAGCTGAGAGATAATTAGTCTTTGAAAGTTTCTCATTAAGTAGTCCTATTTCCTTCCTTAATGACTCTAGATCTGCCTCATAGCCAGTAATTATCTTCTGTTGTCTATTAGACAAATCAAAATAATTATTCAAATGTCTTAAAATATAGTCCCTAAAGAAAGCTTCATTAGCCATCTCAAATGGAAGTGATAAGTGAACAATTTCCTTGTAATGGTTTAATTCCACAAAATGCAATGTAGATGAATCAACCCGACTTAATACTGCAGAATTGAAAGTTGCTCCTGAAGATAGCCCCCCTAAATATGACTGCTCTATCCCTCCTTCTGAAATATTCAAGTTCAAAACAATCTTGAGTGAGTTCAAATTATCGCTTGCTGATGGAGAAAAGCTGGACCGTAAATTACCAGGATCGTACCTATTTATACCAGGAAATACTGTCTCCTTTTCTATATTTATGCCTTTATTATTCACTCTTGCATCAAAATAGCTTTCAGAAAACCCATTTCCCTTAGACCTATTCAATAAATCAACCAGCATCACCGGAAATTCCTGAAAATCAACCAAAAGTCGTTGTTCTGATTTCAAGTGTAGAAAGTCATTTCCATCATTAATATCGCTATTCAATAAGAAAGAAAAATCGTTCGGCTTGGTCATTTCTATATGTACTCTGTTAAAACTTTTTAATAAGTTACTGGAACTTGAATAGTGCCTTCTTTTAACTATCCTGAAGTTAAAAAACTGCATAGTCATATTCGAGCTCTCCAAAATTCCTCCTCTATTATATAATGAACTACCAAAACTATTACCTGTATTATTACAAAATCCTTCCTCTCCCACCTTTCCAAAGTGAGAAACTTGTGAACGGAGCGGCAAACTTTCATTATTTACAATGTTGTTATTAAGTCTTGCATTATTTTCTAGACGGTCAAATTCACGAGAGTTTGGGGTGGATGGGGCTGTGCTAGTACATGTTGAAGAAATTGAATTATATTTTATATAAATTGGTACATCTTTTATGTGTACGACGTTTTCAACCTCATCATCATTCAAAAACCTGTTATACCCTGTTCTACTCTTACGTCCTTGAAATGTTTCAAAGTCGCTTTCTATTCTTAAACTTTCGCTATTTCGCAATTCCATTTCTTCATGGAAATTCATTGAATTATGCATATCAAACTTAAATTAGCATTGATTCTTGAAAACTCAGAATTTCTTCTATTTCACAAAATCAGTAATTATTGCTCTATTACTTGAAAAACGTTACAATGTATAAGTATTATAAATTTTATTACGGTTTCTTTTTTTATAGCAGCCAGTAGAATTCAAATCACTCTTTTCTTAAACCTAATTATTTATTAAAACTTTTCATATAAAAAGTAACCAGAAATATTATTCCGCGATTCTCATCCACAGTATTTCAGCAAATAAACTCTAATTACACAAAATAAACTTGAAGAATTCACCAACTGAGACCAAATCTTACATCTATCCTCCTCCTTACTTTTTAGTCACTTAATTATTTGCTATTAATTCCTACCTTCCACCCTCTTTTAGAAACTCTTTATTTCCTCTCTTTTACAATATTAAAATGAATTAACTCACTTTTTTTTTTTGCTCTAACTAGTACCGCGCAATTGCTTATGTGGGGAGGCATGCAAAAGTTTTTTTTATTGATGTTTGTAAATTCATGTGGATGCATGCAATACCGGTATATAGATGATTATACGTGTACAAAAGCTATATGTAAAAAATGACGTAATAGGTAATTTACTAATTTTTATAGGAGAAAGTTTTTAAAAATTATTTCTTTAGAAAACTATTTAAAAAAAAAATATAATAATTAAAGCTATGAATATACAATAACGAGATTGTTATCTAAAAAGAAAAAATGAACAAAAAGGCTCAAATATTTTCGCTCAAGTTATTGCCATTAATTTGTTTTGAAGAATCCAATTCAGATTGAATCTTCTTTTGGATACTTTCTTCAGCTTTAATCGCCGCTGCTCGCTTTGGCCTAATAACATTACTAGCATTGCTATGAACTTCATAACTCCCCATTTGAGAGTTAGAAAATACTGCTGAAGATGAATCATTGTTAGATGGCGGGTTTTCATCTGTTTCGCTCTTTTCTTGAGATTTATATCTTTTCAAGCTTGGTGAATAAGATGCTTCTCCTCCAGTATCAACAACATAATGATTAGAATTGCTTGAATTGTTCAGATTATCAGCATTATAGCTAATAACATTTGAATTACCAAAAGCGATTAGATCATTATTGGGATAGCCGTCAAAAACGCCAGAATCTCTGTGATCAGTTATATCATTATCTTCATTCTCAAGATCTTCATTATCTTCGGTTAATAACTCATCATCCCACTCTTGTGGATTTGGCATTAAGTTTGGAGAAGTCCACTGTAAAGTTCTCACATGAGCTGCGACAGACTTTGCCAGAGGTGAAAGGCTTAAAGCTTTTGTATTATATCCTCCTTCTAAAACTGATACAATTCTACCATTACAACAAAGATTTGCAATACTTATCAGCTGTTGGGTAAGCCATGCATAATCTCCCTCAGTGCATGAAGTGAATCCTTTTCCCACAATATCTATAACATGGCCATCGAATCCTGCTGAAATGAAAATAATATTAGGCCTAAATTGAAGAAGCTTTGGTAACAAAAATCTCTTAATTTTGTTCCTGAAGATTTTTGAAGTGGTCTTTTCTGAGAGTCCAATATTAATAATATTAGGCTTAGAAATACATTGATCTGGCCCTGTACCTGGATAAAATGTGCCATCATACGCATGAACACTTGAAAAAAATATATTTTCCGCATCAAGTTCATCCCTCCAAATCTTATAATAAGATATATCCTGCTCCAAATCCAAGTTGATACCAGGAACTGGATTAAACAATGTTTTGATCTTCCTATTTCCTGGAGATGCATTTCGGACAATTTGTTCAGTACCATTACCATGATGCACATCAAAATCTATAATAGCAATCTTTGAAATACCTAAATTGGAGTATGTATACCTACAATAAGCCGCACCTATTGCAACGTTATTTAATAGGCAAAATCCTTGTGATCCTGATGGAATTCCTTCATCAGTACCAACTGTTTGCGCAGCTCCCCATGTTCCAAGATGATGTCCAGGAGGCCTTATAGCACAAAAGGCATTTCGATTCTCGCCTCTGCAGACACAATCAACGGCATTAATAACTGAGCCACTAGCATGTAAAGCTGCTTTCCAAGAACCTGGAGTTAACTGGGTATCATCATCTATAGATCCGGTAAGAAATGGTCTTTGATCCCAAATTAATCGGCTTTCTTCAACCTTATGTTGTAATAAACGAACATATGCCCAATCATGAACTCTAAGAATATCTGATAATATTGCAGGCTTACACGACTCAGTCCATTGAAGTAATGAAAACTCATTACTCTTTAAAATTCCAACATTTGGTTTGACTAATACTTCCATACGTGTTGGATTCTCTGGAATCTTATTCACTAATTTTGAACGTCTAATTGGCATATCCATTGGTTCTGGAAGAGAAATATGGTCTATGCAACAACCATGTGTGAATATTCTAGTTGAAGCTAGTCCCATTGAAGGGCCATCTGCAATTAGACTTTCATTTATTCCTACCCTTCTTTGCTCGGATTCATCATTAGTGGCAATTTCAACAGCTATAGAAAATACTCTTTCAAATTCAGATCCTAATCCCAGTTTTTGTGCATGAAAAGAAAGCAAATCATATTCACTCTCAGAAATAGGATGTTGCTGATATTCTGAATCTGTCAGTAATGTATGAAGGCATCTCCACGCTGATTTATCTATACAACATTTTATTAAGTTCGCTGTGCAAGTTGTTTCTTTCAATGGGTCAGCACCTCCACTTGAAAGCATTACAGAAAGCGTATCAGGATCTCTGCTTGATATGGCATGATGAATTGGTTCATCATTATTCAAATCTGAAATATTTGCTAATGCACCATATTCTAGTAATAAAGATACAATTTTTGAATCACCAAAGCTACATGCTAAATGTAATGCAGTAATTCCAAGCTGATCTGTAGCGTTAATATCCAGCCATGATACATTTTGAGAAGTACCATGAGTTAATGTAAAAGGCAAAAGAAGATATAAACAATTCATACAATCCTCATATCTCTCTGGAAAAATTGCCTTACAAAGTACTAGATGAGAAATTGGTATACCAGCATATGGAATAGACAAATCAATTGGAATAATATTATTATTTTGGTACGCAGTATTTGATAAAGAATCACCAGCAATATAAGTATTTTCAGTACTATTATTTGGTCTTAAATCTTCTGACTGGCAGCTTAAGAGGATCTCCAGCATCTCCGGATAAGCATTCAAAAGTGCAATGTGCAGAGCAGTACACCCTGATGAGTCCCTATCGTTGATAATACATCTCATTGGGCTGAAAATGTACTCCTTCAGAGTTTTTGAGTCACGAGAATGAATCAGCTTCTGGAAGAATCCAGGTTTGGGATTGAAACTATCCAATAATGGATACTTAATCAATTGATCTAAATTTGACCTAGAGCCAAAATCTTCACTTTGATTTGTTGATTTTTGGTCAGAAATAACCTCCATATTTAACTCATTAGTACTATTTTGATCTTTACTATCATTAATTGTATCAGCATTAACTGTGAAAATATCAATATTTTGTGAGTTATTCTGTGAGTGGTCCAGATTTAAATCATTATCTATTGGTAAGCTTTGAAGAGAAACTTCATCTTGTTTAATATTTAATTGGTGATCATTTAGACTTTTGTCCGGGTCCATATTTCCTTTATTTATTTAAATATATATATTTTATGCATATATTTATATACACGCTTATAATATATATATAGGAAATAAAAAGAAGTCCAAGAGTTTTTTCACAAAAAAAAAAAAATGAGATTAAAGATTGGTCATAAATTCAGATTAATCCTTGATCTTGAAATTTCAAGATTCATAAAACCACAATTAATATTATATTTGAATCTGACCTAGCCAGAATTAAAGAACAAACAGATTTTAATTACCAACCAACCAACCGATTAATTTATATGGAAATTCAAAATTTTTATCTTATTATCTCAGATTATTTATAATAATTCAAAAAAAATTTGGTTAATGATCAAATTCTCCTCATTACATTATATTAATTCAGACTATTTATTTTGCTAATCACAATTATTCAAATACATTTTCGAATATTATTGTCTAGTCATTACACATTCTAATGCTAATTATTTGACATTATGCCAATACCAATAAGATTAAATAATATATTTAATTATTTTGGAGACAAGACGTGGGGCCCGTGTGAATTATTTTAAATGGGCCTAAAAAATAAAAATGTCAAATGCGCGGTAAAATTTGGGGAAAAAGGCTGTTATATGAATTTCTGGTATATTATTAAACACAGACAAGACAAAAGGCATGTATAATATGTAGTAACTGAAAGGGAAAAAAGAAACAAAATAATAAATTAGCAAATAAAATAAAGAAAGGCTAATATTAACATTTGATTTAATCATTATTGATTAAGCTAATTTATGTGAGTGATAAACTCAAGTTGTGGTAATTTAGTTATTTATCAAGGTTCAACTTTATTAATATTAGATAAAAATAGAAACCAATGAAAAATGTGGAGAAATTAGTCCAGGAGCTGCACTCCCATAATGTTAAGGATGAAGTAAAATTTAAGCATAAAATCGGTGATTTGGTTTATTCATTATGGAAAGGTCAACTATGGAAAGCAATTATTTTAGATACTTCATTAAAAATACATCCAAATGGGTGGCACCCCATTTACTATGTGGGATATGTAACAAAGCACAAGACTGGGAGTAAGAATTATTATTTCAATAAAGATTATAATGAGTGGAAGTCAGAAGCTCTCATATTTGAAATAGATGGATATACGAGAAAAAAAAGTGCTGAAACTCAGAAAATGCTTCGAAATGCCTTAAAAGACCAAGATCGAGCAATAGTTGAGGATATGCTTGGAAAGCTTCACTCCCAACAAGAGATGAAAATTTCAATATTAAACTTTAATAAAATAGAAGTTGAATGGTTTGAATTTTCTGAGATGATATACAGTGTCTTGATACATGACAAAAACCAAATAAGTCACGGAAAATTGGTGATATTACCCAAAAGCCCAAACATTGAGGATATCTTTTCAGAATATATCATCTATGAAAGTAATCTAATAAAGAAAAAGAAAGAAACTTCCCCTGAAATAGAGATTCAGAAATTGATTTTAAATATGTTGACAAAGATTTTCAATAAATCTCTCAAAAAGAGACTTATTTACCCATCAGAAATGAATCAAGTTAGCTACTTCGAGAAGAATATTACAAAAAGCACCAAATTTTCTGAAATATTTGGCATTGAGCACTTACTTAGACTACTAATAATATTACCGAAACTTATTGGAGATCATATTTCATTCGGTGAATATAACCTAAGTCTTGATCCTGATGAAGAGAATAATCAACCAGACTACATAATTGTAAAAACAATCAAACTGGAGCTTATAAAAACTGTAAATTCATTTATTGACTATTTTAATAACAACGTCTCAAAATTTTCTATTGGAAACTACAAATCATTTTCAATTTGATAAGAGATTTTCGATTCTAATTAAGCCGGCAGTGTCCATATTTTTCATCTAAAAATCCAAATTTTATTACAATTTTTAAACTTTGTCGTAATTAATACCGATACCCTAAAATGTATCGTCTCGTGATCTACATTTCCCGCCCAAAGGTTTATGATAAAAAAAGATGCCAAAAGAAAGGGTTTTTTTTATTGAAAAAAAAAATTTCAAGAAAAAGTGACTTAAATCATAATTTTCTTCTTAGTTAAAGCTATTTTTATTGAAAGAGTATTGGATTGTCTATAAAGGTTTTGGATTCACAAATGTAAAGGAATTGATTATTGGCGCTAATTTAAAGAATATTAGAAATGAGTTACAATGAAGTAGTTTTGGACTCAGGAGTGACTGAACAGACTATTGATATAGAAGGGGAGACTCTCTATATTCAAGTTCTTGGAGCAGGATGTGAAGTAGGTCGTTCATGCGTTGTCGTATCCTTCAAAGGTCGTTCAGTAATGTTTGATTGTGGAATACATCCAGCATTTTCAGGCATTGGATCTCTTCCGGTATTTGATGCAATAGATGTGAGTACTATCGATCTTTGTTTGATTACTCATTTTCATTTGGATCATTCTGGGGCAACTCCTTACTTTGTTAGTTTGACAGACTTTAATGGTAAAGTATTTATGACTGAACCTACTAAGGCTATTTGTAAACTAGTTTGGCAAGACTATGCAAGAGTTAACAAATTCTCCGCCGGAAGCATCGAATCAGAGGAAGCACCATTATCAAGTATTAACTTATATACGGAAAAAGATATTGAGAAAGCTATTAATATGACAGAAATTATCGATTTTAGACAACAAGTTGAACTGGATGGAATCAGATTTTCATGCTATGGAGCTGGACATGTATTGGGAGCTTGTATGTTTCTAGTAGAAATTGGAGGAGTTCGAATTCTTTATACTGGTGATTATAGTAGAGAAGATGATCGTCATGTTCCAAGAGCAGAAATACCTCCAATAGATGTGCATGTCTTGATTTGTGAATCTACATATGGGACAAGAATACACGAACCACGAATTGATAGAGAAAAAAGGTTTCTTGGTGGAGTTCAGTCAATTATCACAAGAAAAGGAAAATGTTTGCTTCCAGTATTTGCTATTGGCAGAGCTCAAGAACTTCTTTTAATTCTAGAAGAACACTGGTCGAGAACTCCATCAATCCAAAATGTTCCAATCATATATGCATCCCCTATGTCAATTAAATGTATGAGAGTCTTTGAGACATATATCAACCAGTGTGGAGATTCTGTTAGAAGACAAGCAGATTTAGGAATTAATCCTTTTCAATTCAATTATATTAAAACAGTCAATTCACTTAATGAAATTAAAGATATTATCTATAATCCAGGTCCTTGTGTAGTAATGGCAGCTCCAGGTATGCTTCAAAATGGTACATCCCGTGACATTTTTGAAATTTGGGCCCCAGATAAGAGAAATGGAATCATATTGACAGGATATGCAGTTAGAGGCACACCAGCTTATGAACTTCGTAAGGAGCCTGAAATGATTCAACTTGGAGAAAAAGTTATCCCAATGAGAGCTAAATTTGACCAAATATCGTTTTCAGCACACTCTGATTTTACTCAGACCCAAGAGTTTATAAACAGTTTAAAAGTCCCAAATGTTATTCTTGTTCATGGAGAAAGAGGAGAATGCAAGAAGCTTAAAGATAAGCTAAAAGAATTATCTCCATCTTTGGCTGTTTTTGCTCCTGAAATTCTTCAAAAAGTAGGACTAACTTTCCCTACACAACAAGCAATACATGCAATTGGAAGCATTWSMAATGWAATCAAGAATTTGACAGAAAAAGAAGAAAATGAGAAGCAATTGTTTGTTAAAGGAGAGAAAGATAATCAAATTGATATGAATAGTAATAATGGTATTAAAAAAATAAGAAGAGAAAGTTCTAAAATTGATATTGAGGAAACTTTATTGATTATGCGCCCTTTTGAACCAACATTATTAATGAAACCACAAGATGTATCAGAAATCATTGATGTGAAAAAGTCTTGTATTAAACAAACAATGAGAATACCATTACCAAAGAATTTTGTAATGGATCTAAACAAATTGGAGAAAGAAATTGAGAAATCTTTTGATGATGTTATATTAAATAATGAAATGATTTATCTATATGAAAATAGTATTGTAATATATATAATAAAAGAAATTGGACAGGATGGGCATGATCTTGGTGATCATGAGTTAATAATTCAATGGAATTCTTCACAATTATGTGATTTGGTAGTAGATACTCTTTCATTCATGATTCTGGATTATATTGCTTTTCTATCAGAAAATAAACAGGATGAAAATAGCCTAGCAGACATTGAAATATATAATACTTTAAGATCATCTATAGAAAATAACTATGGATTATGTATAGATGGTATTCATCCTCAAATAGAAGCTCAAATTAAGGATAAGAATCTTGAAATTGATGAATATAGTAAAAAAGACAACTTTCCAAACTTTTATTTTTCGGTAAAAGATACCAGAGATAACAAAAGAAATGTTATAGTTAATATACTTTATAAAGAAAGAATAATTTTAACAGAACCTAATGATAATAAAGAAATTAGAGAAAAGATCTGCAACTTAATACAGAATATTGAAGATTCTACCTTACCAATCCAGTTGCTATAATTCACATAGTTTGCTGAAACTGTCTTACAATTGATATGTTTCAATAATCTAATCATCATTATCGAAGCTAGATTTATTGTTGAATAATTTAGAGTTATTTTGTTTATATGATCTCCAACCTTGAGCTCTTTCCTCAAATTTTTCATTCCATTTTTGTCTTTGAACACACCTTTCTTTTTCTTCCTGCAATTTTTGTCTATATAATTCTTGTTCAAATCTATGATTTGCTAAGAGACACTTTTCACTGTACTCCTTTCGCTCCTGTAAATCATTTAAAAGCTTCTCGCACATTTCTATAACCTGTTTATTAAACTCCTTTTTATAGGTTTCCTGATCTTGTTGATCCTTTTTGAAGAGCTTATTTTTCTTGTTTTCTTTCTTAACTAATTCCTCAGCACGTTTCCAGACTTCCTTGTATTTGACACGATTTTCAGCCTTTTGTAGCTCCTCATATGCCTTATTGAGTATTTCAAACGCTTCTCTAGCCTTTTCATGACTTGTCTTATCAGGGTGGATCAATAATGAGAGCTTTCTATACTTTTTACCAATCACAGAATCATCAGAATCGACTGGTATCCCTATAACTTCATATGCATTGGCAAACACACGTGAAGTTAGACGTAGGATTTCTTCTTCTGAGGTTCCTATAGTTAATTCATCATTGCCATATGAGCTACTAATGGCTTCCTTTATTTTTCCTTCAATTAATAACTTTGATATTTTGACCCTTTTTGAATGATTATTTCTGCCAATGTTTTTTCCTTGGTTAGTGCTTTTACTGTTTGCTTCATTAACCTCCTTCATAAACAAATCAAAAAGGTCATCTTCGCTTTGAGTATTCTTTGTCTTTTGATCTCTGGATTTTTCTTCGTAACTTTTTGGATCAAACTCGGCAGTTCCATTCTCACCACCTTCACTCCCCTCCATCTTCACTGATTTCCTCTCTTGTAACTCACGTACAAAATGTAATCACTCAGCTCCATTATTTGACTGAGGAAGTTTTGATGCTCCTTATTTTACCCCTAGTTTCTTTTTTTTTCCTTTCAAACTTGAATTTTTTTTACTATATTTTGACGTACTACCGGTATTTTAATTTTTAACCTTCATTTAGGCGGGTAAAACATGCACATGCATTAAAAAAATGTGGACGAAATAATTAATAGTAATGCCGGTATTTATCCACATGTAATATAGAGTTTTTGGATGATTATTGTTTAATTAAAAAGGAACAAAATGTTAAAAGTTAGAATTATAGCTTAATCAAGAATTAGAACAAGTAAATTTGATTAGCAACATTTATTTAAATTAAATTGGGAATCAAAATTAGAGCTGAGAATAAAACAAAATGAACAAATCGAGTGAGAATTAAATACAAGCAAGGAAAAAGCGTAGATAAGGTCAGAATGCACGTCAATCATAAGCAATAGCGCAATAAGATGAAAAAAAAGGAAGAATGTACTGAAAAGAAGAAAGCTACGTGTTAAATAAGGGTTACTATCACTATAGATGCAACATCATTATTATATGATACCTCTACAAAATTTACTCTTCCTGAGCAGCCAACTGAGCAACAAGTTCGATCTTCTTCTGGACTCTTTCCTTTCTCTGTTGGTTAGTTAGCTTAACATGTCTAACGTATTGGGACTTCTCGGTCTTAATAGTGTTTCCAACACGAGTCTTGGTTACCTTTCTTGCTGGCTTCTTCTGACGAGATGGGTCAGCATGAATTGCCTTGACGGCGTTCTTGTACATATCAGCGAGTTTGTCAGCAGTGATACCAGCCTTAATGTACTGAGAGAAGTGAGCCTTGTATTTCTCTGGATCATCTTCCTGCATCTCAGACATGTAGTTGGAAATGTGCTTTCCAAGAATACGATCCTTGAGTACTTCAGCATCGAACGAGTCTTCAGCACCATTCTCACCTTTGGTGAATCCTGGGAATCTGTTTGGGGAATGTGGTATATAGATTCCACCATCAGTAGCACCCTTCATGGCAGCAAAGACACGGTTTCCACTTGTTGTTCTAGTGAGACCAACATCTAAAATGCACTTGAATGGTCTTCTATCTTCAGCCTCTTCCTCTACATGGTAGTCATCTCCAGTAATCTCACCAACTCCAGTGAAGATTTTATCCATATTGAGTTGTTTCAATACACGTCTGGCACATAAAAGACCAGTGCAATATGCTGCTGAAAAGTTTGCTAAACCAACTGGGACGCCATATCTTGGTAATTCTGTAGAGTCTGCTGAGCAAATCACTCTGTCTCCCTCAATTGTGGCATAGATAATTTGGCATATTACTTTTGTATTGGTCAATCTTACAACAAAACGGTACTTTGGTGAGTTGTACTTTGTCTTGTCCTGAGAAATCATAGCACGACGAGCTTGATAATCAGTCTTACCTTCACGTCGTCTACGTGGTTTAACCTGGTAACGGCTGAAGTATGCCTTATTCTTCAAAACCTTAACAAAAGCCATATTTTTAATATAAGATACTAATAAAAATGCCTAATGCTTTTTGCCTTAAAAACCAAAATAAAGATCTTTTTGTTTTTTCAGCTTTTGCTTTTTTTAATTATTTGTGGAAAACTTATTATTAATAGTTACTTATAATTGTCAAATTTAATCTTTAATTACTATTTATTGATTATTATTGTTTAAGTAATTAATCAGTTTGCCGCCAAAAAATAATACTATAATTGGTAATTAATAAATATATTGTATATTAAATTTTATTAAATAAACTTAAATACTTTAAAATTTATTCAAGCTTAAATTAATTAATAATGATATTGTCAATAAATATTTTAAACAAACTTCTGTCTCAATGGTATTTATACTTGTAGTCATAAGTTAATTTATAATTTTTTTTCTAATTGAGACATGTATAATATAATTGGGAGACGAGACGACATTTTTTTGCCGGTATATTATAAAGGTTAAGGTCAAAAATAATTGTATTTATATTTTATATATAAATTAATGAATAAATGAATAAATATATATTTATATTTTTAGGTTAACATTAATTTAATAATTATAATTGAAAAATTAAAATTAAGCATAAATTTATTAAACGTCTCAAAAACATTTTAAATAGTTATATATTAATTTTTAGTATTTGGCGTCTCTTTTATATATAAATTATATACAAAACAACATACCTTGGACTAAGTAAATTAAATAGGCGGTGTAATAATCTGAATATTAATTGTAAAAGGTTATTAAATTAAGGTCGAAGAAGAAGAAACAAGAAGTTGCTGTTTTTTTAAAAGTTAAAAATAGCTTTACTGGAGAACATTTTTTTTATATCCTCAAAAAACTTATTAACTGGAAAGGTATCAGGAATTTGACGATATTTAGGAGAAATAAGAATTAGTAAAGATGGTAGCATCAAACAAATCAGGACAAAACAAGAAAAACACAAGTACTCAAAAGGTTCGTCATCCTTTGATCGAAAAGACCTCAAGAAACTTTAGACTTGGAGGTGATATCCGTCCAAAGACTGATTTAACTCGTTATGTACGTTATCCACGTTACATTTTATTACAACGTCAAAAGAGTACTTTGATGAGACGCTTAAAGGTTCCACCAACTTTGAACCAATTCACTTGCACTTTGGATAAGAACCAATCATCCCAGTTACTCCGTTTAATGGGTAAGTACAAGCCAGAGACTCGTGCTGAGAAGAAGGCTAGACTCCAGGAGGAAGCTAAGAAGGCAGCAGCTGGTGAAACAACTGAGAGCAAGAAGCCATTATTCCTCAAGTATGGTGTAAACCATGTAACAGACCTCGTTGAAATGAAGAAGGCTAAGCTTGTAGTAATTGCTTCTGATGTTGATCCAATTGAAATTGTATGTTTCCTACCAGCTTTATGCAGAAGAAAGGATGTTGCCTTCTGTATCATCGGTGGAAAGGCCAGACTTGGAAAATTAATTGGTAAGAAGACTGCTGCTGTTGTAGCAATCGAGGGTGTTAGAAAGGAAGATCAAGCCGAATTCGACTTACTCTGCAACAACTTTAGAGCTCAGTATAACGATAATGTTGAATTGAGAAGAAAATGGGGAGGTGGAATCATGGGTGTTAAGGCACAACATGTTATCAAGAGAAGAGAGAAAATCCTTGCTATGGAACAGGCAAAGAAGGTTGGTCTTGTTGCCTAATTTAATTTGGGCTGAAATTTTATAATAAAACAAATAATTTTGACAAGGTTGAATGATAAAAAAAATGAAGACGGAGAGCTGTCAATGTATTTTTCTGACTTATTCTTAACAAGAGGAAGATTAAAATCTCTATCTGGAATTTACGCGATAGCATTATGTATCATTTGAAACTTTTAAATAATATAATTGTCATTGTTATTATTATTATTATTCACTTTAATTATTAGTTTTCTATCCTTTGTTCATTTTTTCTGTTGTTTTTGTTGCAACTATTGTCTCTGATATTGCATGCACTCGTCAACCTTGCTTGCCGTGGTACCGACATATAGGCGCCAATCACGGAGTTGGCCATCTCATATGTTTACCGCCAAATATGTGGCGGGCATGTGCATGTAAATGGTTCCCACAGATTAATTGGAAATTAATAAACTAAATTAACGTAGAAAGGTAAATTTTGCGATAATAACAATTATTGAGAATAATTTAGAAAGAAAGAAATGCTCATTTAGACGTGTGTTGATGGATAGGCTTAACTAAAATATAGAAAGAGTATTTTAAAAAAAAGTTCAAAGATATGAGTATTAATGAAGAGGATCCAAATTCCCATATTGGGAAAACATTGGAAGATGAGAATGATGAGAAAAACAAACTCTTGGCGAGAATTAAAGAGCTAGAAACAGAAAATAAGCAATTAAAAGAAGGGAATAAAGATGAAACTATGATTGATGATTTTAAAAAGTTGATAGATGATATGGATGGTGCCATAAATTACAGTATGCAAATGGTGCAAGTTAAGGATGAGGAAATAAAAAAGATAAATGAGAAGGTTTTGGAAAGCAATGCAAAGTGGAAAGGATATGTAAAATTGTTAGTAGATCAGATTTCTAAGAAAAATAAATCAATAGATAATATGAAGGAGGAAATGGACAAATTCTTTGAAAAGACAAAGAAGCAAGAAATTTTAAATAGAGAGAATAATAGTAAGCTAATTTCGTATGAAGAATTAATTCAGATAGATCAGCAGCTCTTGAAACAGTCAAAGCAAATAGAGGTTGAATTAAACAATAGAATACGGAAATTAGAAGAAGATAACAAAAAGTACATAACAGCATTGAAAACAATTTCCGAAAATACCCAAAAGAAAATATCAAACTACACTAGTAAAATAGATAATCAACAATCACTAATTCGCCATTTAGCTTTAATTGTGGATAACTTTAGAGGAAGGTTTTTGTACAACAATATTGGAAGACAAAACGGAATATTGAACCAAATTAATAAAAAAAGCAGCTTAAATGACGATTCGAATAAAGAAATTATGAATCCTTTAGAATATGAATTTGGTATTATTTGGAGTAACTGCCAAGAAAAATCACTCCAAAGAAAATGTGAGCTTTTGGAGCTATCTTTTAACTTAAAAGGACAAGAAAGTGAAATAAATAGTAACTATTTAAATGATTTGCTACTAAACAAGAATGTTTCAACTTCAGATGCATGCTCTGCTTACTCTGACTATATTAACAGAATTTTGGGCTTATACGACTTGTTCTGCAAGTTCAATATACTTTTACAGTATTTCCAATATAAAGCTCTAAGGTATTTACAGATTCATGATATACCTAACATGACAAATGGAGGAGAAATTACAGGAATTATACAATGGGTTTGTAATCTCACAATTGAAATAGGCTTTCTAATCTTAGATTTAGGTTCATTCATAATGAGCATAAGAGATTTTTCCAAGTACAAGTCATCTAAAGAATCATTAAATAAAGATGAATCCGGCCTACAAAACTCTCAAATTGCTCAACTCCCATCTCTTCCTGAAATAAAGGCAATTTTGAAATGGACTGATAATGTATCCCAAGATACCTTGAATGATAATTTAAATCAAAATATTACTTATGAAGAAATTAAAGAATTTAAAAATCTCCTACATGCAAAAATTGTGAATGCATGTCCACATGAAAATATTGACAATAAAAACGCCGGTATAGAATTATTGCCAGTGTGCTGTGTGGACGCAATAATGAATATTAATATTTCACTATCAATTCTGCTAAGATTAAATATAAAATCAGTACAAGAAAAAAATTTGGATGAAATATATAAAAAGTCGCTAGAAATATCAGAAAAATTTTACTCAAAATGTGGAAACTTGAGTTTGAATGGGATCCATTATCCAATTGATGATAGGCTATATTTATGGAATGGACTATATTGGATTAGAATACTAGACCAAAGTAAAAGTGGAGCACTTAAGACATATTTTGAAGAAATGATAATTAAACAAAATGAAATTTATGAAACAATACATAATCCAGGAGAAAATCATGGAGTCAATATAACAGAATCTGTGGATAAGTTATTTAAATCGATTCAAGAAATTGATGCAAATTTAGATGAATTTTTGAACCCTATTCACATGGAATTGGAAATAGAAAATTCTAAAACTACTATTAGTATGGACTCCCTTCCTGAAGTCATTATTTCAAACAAGCTACAAAAATTGATATTGAGCACGGATGACCAAATTGAATTGGATGGAGATGCGAATGATAATAATAGAACTAACTCATTAATAGGCCAAAACAAAGAAGGGAGAGGAGTTACAGAGGATTCAGTTGAAGCTCGAGGGCTAGATTTAGTCGATATGGATTCAGGGCCAGTTGGAATGGTAGAGATTGCTGATTCAAAGCTGATTAATACAGTTAATTCGGATAGTCCAAAGAAGGCAAGATATGAAAATTCAATCAAATTATTGAATGAGAAGATTCAGTCTTTAAAAAAAGAGTTAACCGAAAAAGAGGTAGCATATTCTTCATTTGAAGCAATGCAGGATGAATATAAGAAACTTCATGATCATAAGCAGCTACTTATGCATAGAATAGAAGAGCAGGAGCTTGAGATGAGAATGAGTCGAGAACGTGTAAAGAAATATGAAGATACTGTGAGGCAAATGAAAATTGATTCTGATCATTTGAGGCGTGATTTGGAGAATTTGCATAATATTCCAAAGATAAAGGCATATAGTGAGTTGGATGTGTTGGAACCAGTATATTTAAGACGGTTAATCAGATTAATGAGCAATAAGTTATATGAGTTAGAAATGAATAGGTGGAACGAGAAAATAGCAAAGGAAGATCCAAATAGAATATTGAAGTCAAATTATTCACAAAAGATTATGTTGGGCCAAATTCGCTCAAAGAATTCATTGGATAAAATCGCATTAAGGATTCTGGAAAGGGAAAGGAAGAGAGAAGAGAAACAAAAGGAAAAAGAAAGGGATGAAGCAAAAGAAGAGAATAAAGAAGAAAAGGATAAAGGCGAGAATATGGATTATGATTTAAATCCACAAAACGAAAGTCATTGCCAAGAAAATGATAATTTGAAATGCAATTATTTTGACGAGCTCAAGGATGATGAGAACGACTATACAGATATATTGACTTTATTCGAAGAGTTTAAAGAGCTAAAGAGACAAATTATGCTTCACAGGTGTTCAATGCCAATTATGAATAACAAAGGATCAGAAGGAACCTCATCATTCGAAAAGGAGTGGGAAGAATACACAAAAAAAGAGTCAAAGCTCAAGTATAAATTGCATATAATGAAAACTTCTTTGCAAGGATTAATATCTGAAACAGGGAAATTAACGGAAGAAAATATATCTAATAACTCAGGAGATACTTATATAAACAAAAAGATTGGAAAGATGTTACTTAAAGTTCCATCTGCTGGACAGGACTCTGTGTTAAGGATGGTTAAGAGTCAGAACAATACAATGCAAGTGAATATAAGTGAATGGAATGAAATTGTTCAAAATCTCGTAAAGATAACAACATAAAATTGGGGATTAATGAAAAAGTTAGTGATTATTTATTTCGTTAAAAAAAAAAATAAATAAATGGATACCTATAAAATATATGAATTTAAATTCAGGCAGCTATTACTCAAGAGAAACTTGCAATTTGGCTTAATTAGTCTTCATCTTCTCCAGAGGAAGGCTCCAAATTCATACTAAAATCAATATTATCCATATCCAACGACTCTTTTTTAGAGTTTTCATCATGTTTCAAATTATTAAACTCAGACTCGGGTTCAGACTCAGATTCAGAGTCAGTTTCAGATTTAGATTCAGTCTCAGATTCGGATTTCATAACTTCTTCTAAATCCATGGAAGAAGTCATTTCAAATTCTTTGGATTCTTCAACTTGAGATGATGGAGATGAAGGTGATGAAGAAACAGTAATAGGATGTTCTAAATAATTTGGTTGTTCTTGAGGCAATGAATCTATATCCACAGATTCTAATTTGTTATCTGGCTCAGAACTAAAGTCCTTATCATTATAGTCTAAATAAAGCAGTTCTTTCTTGGAATAATCATAAGAAGATGCACTAAGAAGAATATTGTTGAGATTTTTTGAATTGAAGCATGCTTCATCATTATCTTTATCATTTGAAAAAGAATCTAAATAAATTTTCGACCTAAAGAACTTGAAAATTGGTTCAAATCTCTCATCTCTTATATTATAATCCAGATTGAATAATAGACAGTCCAAGATTTGATTAATATTACTAAAAACTGCAAGATTTGCAATTATTTCAGAGTCTTGGTAGTATTCAGAAATAGTATTTGCTATACAATAAGTCAAATTAATAAAAATCTTTTTAATTTGAGGATCTGAATTTATTAAATTTTGAATTCCAAGAGGATTCAAATTGAATAATTGGCAATTCTTAATAATTAAATTGTATAAAACATTTGAACTTGAAATATGATATTTATTAATTATTCCATCCAAGGATAAGCATGGGTTCTTTTGCCTAAAATCTTTAGCAACTCTGGTATATCTAAGACCCAAAATTACATTATTAGCAAGACAAAAAGTTTCTATAAGAGAGAGAAGTTTTTGACTTTGTGATTTAATGGTAATTATATCTTTTAAGGTCGAAAAATGTATATAACTTTCATGGCTATTATTTAGAGACGAATTGAAATTTATTAATTCAATAGAGAATTCCTGAATAGTTAATATTTCTTGGAAAAGCTTCTCAAAATACTCCAATATCTTCATACTTGCATTGAAAGTTAAAAAGATCTGGAAATCAAAATCATTGAATCTAGTTTCTGGAATTAAACCAAATCCAAAAAGAATACTAGAGTAATAATTTTTGAATAAAAACTGAGAAATCTCAGCATTTTGGAATTTGTAATAAGTTGAAGGAACATATTCTAATGAGAAGATTGAGATTAAATATTCTTGGATCATGTGGGAATAAACAACCAAACCGGTTTTTCCTGAAACTTTTAACATATTTTCAAGGATGTCTTGGTGAAGACTTGAAAGCATTAATATATACTCCACTTTATTGAATAACTCATGTTTGGATTCAATACTATTATTACCTATGTTGAATAAAGTTGAATATGAATTTTCTTTATTCTTTAACTTATTGCTATTATTCCTTATATCGAATATATCAGAAATTATCCAAGTCAATACTTTAACCTTAATTAACTGGGTTGATTTATTATTATCATATTCATTACTTAAATCCGAATCATTAATGGCTTTTGACTTTGGCTTAACTTTTGAATTTTCCTTAACTTTGTCATTTGAATTAATATTAAGATCTGATTCAGCTCTTTCCAAATGAATACTTACAAACTCATCAACTACTTTATATACCTCTTCTAAAATAATTATTCTTAAATTACTTAAAACCTGCATAATTTGAGGAGTAATCAGCGTGGTAACAAAATTCCCCGCCTCTTTTTTGCATGTATTTTCTAAATTCCCACCGGTATTAAAAAGATTCTGGCTGTTAATTGATATATTGGAATTTGGTGGAAGATAAAATCCAGAATATATGATAAGATTAGAGAATAATTCAAGGTTTCGAAGAATTCTTTTTTTAAGTTCTAAAATAGAAGAATTTGGATTGTTCAAAGTAAGTTTAGATTCTTGTTGGAACTGCTCTGTTGAAATATTTATATCAGAAATTAGAAAGTTAAGTAAATCTTGACTTAATAATGTGAGTCCATATTTTGGTCCATTATTATTAGAATTATAATTGTTAATATTACTATTGTTATTATCATTATTATTACTATTATTACCAGAAGAAACTTCCCTCATCCAAGTAATAGCACAAAGAAGAATTCTAGAATTATTAATAACAAAATCATCTTCGGATTGTGAATAACACCAAAACAAATAGTTTTTAAGAGGAGCTTGAAGTACTTTGAAAATATTGAAATCTGGTATCATACCGAAGATCACACTTAATCCTTGTAACATTTCTTTATGGATATTGCAATTTATATTAATAATAGAAGCACCTTTTAATAGCCTTCTAAAGATTCGAATTACTTTTGCAATAGTATTTTGGGAAGAAAATCCTTCAAAAGTAAAAGCTCTAATACAGGCAGAGAAACCAGCTTTAATTAACAAGGCTTTTTCTTCACAATAAGAAAATTCTTCAGTATCATCATTATCATTATTATTATTATTATTTACTTCTGGATTACAGTTGCATTTATTAGGAGTAGTAGATTCTTCAGATTCTACAAATAAAATGTCTGAAATTTGACAGATAGATGTTGTATTACAATCTAAACCTCTGGAATTATTAACATCTTTAATAATCGATCCTAAATTCTGGAACTGGGAATCATTCAGCATAAACCTCATCCTCTATTGATTGGTTATGTTACTAGTTTCCCTTTATATTACTTTAAATGTAATAATTCTTGCTGAAGTTTTTCTTAATATATTTTTTTTCTTCTATTAAAAAATCTTATTTTTCAAAAATAGATGGCGCCAAAGTCTAGTTGACATTATGTGTCGGTACTTAATGCCGGTATAGGAATAACTTTAGGGGGGAGGATTGGAAGAAAAAAACATTCTTTTAAAAAAATAAATCCTTTAATTATAAGATAATAATTTTGTGTACTGTGAATAAGTTACATATAGATGAATTGAATATTCTTTGAAATTGTATTATTATTGCTTTTAGAGTTATTAGAATCTCGCAAGGTTCCTCTTACTTTGAAAAATTAATTAATTACAATAATTCAAAACTTTTCATGCCAGGGATCAATAAACAATTTATAATTAACACAAGGATTATACAGAATATTGAGCAAATTATGATAGGGAGAAGATATTTGAAAATCTTTGCCTTTATATAACTTGTACTTATTAGTCAAATTGCTTCTCTAAACTATATGGCTCATTATCAAAGTGTAGCTGTGAATATTAAACCTAAACTCTATGCCCTTACTGCAATACTCATACCTCCCTTTTCCAATAGTTAGTAATCTATAGGAAATAATATTTACAAAAGAAGAAAGCAAAACATTAGGAAGAAGAAACTTATTTATAGCATATTTCCTATTAATATTTTATTCTATTAGTTTTGGATACTTTCATGTTATTAATATGAATTTGTAATAATCAACCTCACAATCACCATATTGTGCAATGTTTCCTCCTTCTAAATACCTTAATTTACTCATCCTTAACAACGGTACCCTTTTCACTAACATAAATACCGTCAAGGAATTTACGTATATCTTTATTTCTTGCAAGAGCGCATTGGTGAATCAAAGCAGCAGAACGAGATACAAGCTCTAAATCAGTACCTGTAATGATTAACTCGTCCTTAACAGAGTTAGATTTCTCAACAACAACTCCTGGAAGCATCTTAACAGTTCTGACCCTCTTCTCTCCCAAGAAGTTTCTGATTTCAATCAAACTGCCATTGTTTAAGATATTTGAGTTAATTGGAAAGTGGGAATATACAAGACGCATCTTATACTCAAACTTCTTCATGACACCAACCATCATGTTCTTGATTGCTGAACAGACAGTATTAATAGCTGATTGATGGCGTGGAGTACCGAACCATACTTCAATTCTAACAACCTTACCATTACCACATAACTTAATATCTACCGGTAAATGGTTGAAAGATCTTGTAACTTGACCAAACTTTCCAGTAACAGTAACGGTTCTAGACTTAACAGAAACTGTTGTTCCTTCCATTACACGGAATGATTCATAAGTGAAAATGTCCTTCATTTTTTCCTTTCAATATTTAATTACTAAACTCGATGGATGTTATGTGTATATATATAAATTTAAATATTATTTACGTACTTCTTCCCTTATTAAAAACTGGCTCAAAATTAACTCAGATTTATAAATCTTTGTCAATCTTATACCTTGAAAATTTCTTCCACTCGTAAATTTATGAGGACTTTTAATTGTTATTAGAAACAATTATTCTTGTTTTTGTTGTCAAATTGTATTCCTTTATTCGCCGCTAAAATATTTAAATATATTACTATTCAAGGCAATTATATTTAATATTATTATTATTATTATTATTCAATTATATATTTATAATTTTATTTGCCCTTGTTTATTCAATTTATATATAACATATTGTATTTTTTTTTTGAGACAATATTAGACATTTATAGACAATGATGAGACGTGATAGGTTTCCCGCCTTTCAAAAGGTATCGAATAATAAATAATAAAATTAAATATCTGCAAAAATTTTTTTCGTGATCAAAATACATGCTGTTATAATTTTTAATTAATTTTCTCACCAATGTTAATTTTATTCCTTTAACCGTAATTAATAATAATTGAGTTTTTAGGTTAAATTTTTATTTGAATTGCTTTATACATATTTGTGAATTTGTTTACTATAGTATATATAAGATTTAGTATGCTTATAATAACATTGATCAAAAACAATAATTATATTCCAAACTTTGATATGATTTGTGATTTATGAAATAATTGAATTTTAATTTACATTAAATTTTAATTCTTAGTTTATTTACTTTTAGAAATATTGACATTAATTTATTAATTTAAATCTTTAAATATGAGCCCGCCACTCTGCACCGGTATACGAAAAAAAAGACTTGATAATTTTCTGATGAATAAATATAAAAAATTAAAGTCAATTACATGCATGAAAGAATTTTGTTCAAGAAAATTCAGCATTTAAAGCTATTGATCTGAAATTTAACCACTTTATTGGTATTTTATTATTAGAACCAATACAAGATTATTCTTTCTTTGGATGTTTAATTTAATTGCTTTGATTTATATATTATTTAAATAAATTTTTGAAAAGAAAATTAACCATGAGTGAAAAAGAGAAGTTTAATATTCATTTGAAGGAAGATAAGGTAAAAATCTCGAAATGTATTACTTGGGACGAAGAAACTATTGCCATGCATGATGCTGAGAGAGGTACCAGAATGGAAATTAATGAACCAGATACCCCATATTATTATGGTAGCTCAAGTTCATCTGATTACGAGGAACCAAATACGAAATCTAAAGTTAGGCAGAAGTTTTCTGTAGATCTTAATGAACTTTCTTCAAAATTATTTGAACATTCCAACCGAATTGATGAATCTTTAGATGAATTTTCATTTTCAAATTTTAACAATAATACATCTTCTCCAATTCATAAATCTAAGCAAGATCTTTTTAAAGAGAAAAGAAAAATGCACTATAGAGAGTTTATCACTGCCAAATCTAAACTCCCTAAAGCTAATGATTCTGACTCAAGCTCTAGTTCGGGTTCAAATTCCAATTCAAATTCTGATTCTGATTCTGATTCTGATTCTGATTCTAACTCTGGCTCTAAACCATATTCTAATTATAAGCCAAAGAGCTGAGTAAAAAAAACATAGCTAGACTTGGTAATAAATCACTCTGATTTGCTACATTTCATCCTGAAAATTGCCCTCATGCACTTCATACTCAGGAATATCTGCTTTTAAGGATCTCTCATTAATGTTAATCCCAAGCTTATTACATATAGTTATCATGTCATCAGTAGCACTCTTTATACAGGTAGTACCACTATTAGGCTGGGAAATATTTAAGATCAAATTCTCATCAGTATGAATCTTTGAACGATCCAGTATTACCTGATTCTTCTCTCCTGATACATCTAATAACTGATTGATAGAAATATCAAAATTTTGTTGTTTGTCTTTTAGTTGACTCAAATTGAGTGATGGAATAATTTTCCTACTTCCTTGTATAATTTGCTCACTAACCAACTTTGGAATTTTTATCTCCAATTTTTCAATTTTGCTTCTTAATGATTTTTCTCTAATACTCTTAAATAAGTCAAAATTATTGGGAGAAGCATCATTTATTGATATACTATCACTCAAATTCATGGATTTTAATAACCATATTATTGGAAGAGTATATGAAGAAACCAAAAAATGAATTCTTTGGTTTGAATTAATTTCTGGAAAGCCATAAACTGATGTAGACCCTGGCAAAGATAAACTCTGCATGCTACTTACCACCCCTTTTAATCCTTCTTTAATTGTTGTTTGGAATTTCCCAAGCATATTCAATACTATCCAGTCAGAGCAATATCCCAATTCTCTTACTAATTCGAATGTATTTCCAATATCATTTATTACCAGAAATCTTGAATATAAACTCTTTTCACCAGAATCTATTTTATAATAAATCTCTCCATTAGAAGATATTCTTTTAATATTTCTAATGTTCAAATTTACATAGTTTACTATTTTTGATTTCTTAAAAAAAGATATATCATCTGCCAATTTTTTGAATATTGCTGATAAAAGACCATAACTAGCAACTGTATACTCATCTTTTAATAATATTCCATTCATTTTTTCCTTTCTCAATTTACTCGAGCAATCATCCAAATAAGCAACTTTTGGCTCCAATTTACTTATATCCTTACCATCAATTAAACTTATCTTGGGGAAAAAATGCCTAAATTCATCAAATCTTGCCTCAATTCTATTATTCTCCTCCTCACCTAATCCTAATAATATTTTGGTCCTTTTTTCAATGCATTCTTTACCTACCCCTCCTGGTAATCCTTGTACTACTTTTCTTAGCATATTTGAATACTTTAATAATTTTAATGAATGCTGTAAATCCATACTTGAATCAGTCTCACCAGAATTTATTGTACCATTTAAATGATATATTAAATTATTCTCAGCTTCCTTATTCTCTGATAATAAAGCAATATTTTTAATATTAGTATGCTTTGATAATAAATAAACTAAAGCAGAACCCATTACTCCGCCTCCAATTACTAATACATCTACTGCATTCTTTCTTACTCCTTCTTCTTCAACTATTGGGTGTAAATCTTTCTTATATTTTATTTTTGTTATGTTGATATTTCTCCTTTCTAACCCCCTCGATAGATAAGAATTACTCATAGATATTACTTTTTTATTAATTATTGATGACCTTAGACAGGTTCTACCCATTATTCTCTGTAAATTTAACATTTTATTTCCAGCCTTCTATGACCTCTGAGGAATATAATTTACAAATGCTTTTTCAATTTGTTCTTCAAATCAATATAGTAGTCTTTTAAACCCTTTATCTACTATTTTCCATCTTTTCCTTATTGTAGATTACCCAGCTTTCAACTATCTAACTTCAAATATATCTTAGCAATATCTCCTATTTATATTCAAAGATATATGAGGAAAAAAAAATACATATAATAATTGAAAAGATAATTTTCACCTCAAAAATTTTTTGATTAAGTGATTTCCCGCCATTTGCATTGACTTGCAAATTTGCATGCATGCAACTCATGTGGATGAAATTTTTCTGTTGTAATCAGGTTGTAAGAAAATGAGCATGAAATTTTTATGGTAAATAAGATTTATTATTGATTAAAAGAATTGGGGGAAATTATGACATAAAAATTACTCAGTAATAAATAAATTAAAGTTATTACTTATCTAGAAAGCCTTTTGAGGGCAGAAAAGAAGAAAAAAAGACTTTTTTTTGGTAAATTTTGAAGTAAAAAATACATGAAATTAATTAGGATAATGATTCCAGACAGTTTAGAATAGATTTGTTGTTGTTCTTGAAAAACTCTTGTATTTTAGAAAAGTTATCTTGGCTTAGAACATCCATTAAAAGCTTCTTAGTCTCAGAAATGCTCCTCAAAAGTAAAGTAGAAGACTCCACATCTTTAGCTAAAGCTACTGAATTATCAACAACTTCTTGTGGTATCCCTGCTAATTGTGCAACATTCATACCATAAGATTTTGGACAAATACCGGAAATGAACTTGTATAGAAAAGTAATTGATCTTGTTTCATTATTTAGCTTTAAATCCATATGAAATGGAAGAACTTTTGTGTCATTTGAAAACTCATCGCAAAGTAAGTGAAGATGAGTTGAAAAAAGACACCTGCACTTGATTACTCTTGAAATGTATTCAAGAGTAGCAATAGAAATTGCTGTCCCATCAAAAGTTGAAGTTCCTCTTCCAAGCTCATCAATAATTACCAGCGAATCCTCAGATGAATGATTAAGAATATCAGCTGTCTCTTCAAGCTCAACCAAGAATGTGCTTTTCCCTTCAATAATTAAATCATAAGCACCAATTCTAGTGAAAATCTTATCCACTGCTGTTAATCTACATTCGGATGCTGGTACATAGCATCCAATCTGAGCCATTATTACAGAAATACATGTTTGTCTAAGAATTGTAGATTTTCCACCCATATTAGGTCCAGTAACTAAAGAACAAGGAGCTGGTGAGGAACCTCCGTTCAACAATATATCATTGGGAATATAATTAGTTTTGAGTTTAGCTACAACAGGATGTCTGCTCTCCTTGAGCTCTAACATAGGTAGCCCATTGGTTTCTTCTTTAGAGAGAAAAACTGGCTTGCAGAATGGGCCATCTGAAGTATCCAGTGAAACTAGAGCCAAGGAAGATAATACGTCTAACTGAGAAATTGAATCCGAAATTCCCATAAAAGATGATAATTCTGAATGAAACTCTTTGCACATAAGATGTAAATAAGGGAATAAACTCTTCTGTAGCTGCTCCTCCTTATATTCAAGATCGTATACAAGTTGTTTAATTTCTTCAGTATGGAATCTCACGTAACCTTTCTTTGATGATGTAATTTCTGCAGAATCTGGGAATCTTGACTTTGGAATGCTTTCTGGGCATTCTACCTCGTACCTGTATTTATTGTTAACAAAAGAAATTGCTGTAGTATTCATTTGTTTACTTATTCTCTTGAGTTCCTCATCAAAACATAACTTTGTCTCATTTATGGACTCTAATAGATCATCATATTCCTTGCAATTACCAGGAACAGGAATCCAATCCTTACCATTTGAGTCCAAAGTAACCAAAGATCTTAATCTTTCAGTAGTAGCAAATATATTCTCAAGGAATCCCTCAGAAGATTCATCCTTGATTCCAGTTAAAGCAGCCAAAAGCTTAGGCATATCTTTTCTTAGGTTCTCATCACCAAAAACACGAATAATACATTGAAGAACTGAGTCAAAAAGATTCATTGAGTTAACAAACTCATCAAACCTTCTTTGAACAACGTTCGAAAAGTAAACTGCTCCTCTCTTATTCTGCAAAACACCCGAAGTAATCCTGTTTATCAAACGCTCAAAATCTAGGTGCTGTGAGTACTTCTTTCTTGAACCTCTTGAAGCTGAAGATGCTGACCTTTCAATAGCTCTAAGCTCATCTCTAAATTCATATAACTTTTCAGAGTTATCCATTAACCACTTAACCGAGTCTAAGCGTTCATTAATCCTTTCAGTGTTGACTAAAGGATATGTAATCCATCTTTTTAATAATCTGGTTCCTCCTGGAGTAATAGTATGTTTTAAAAAGCCAAATAGAGAGTTCTTTTCATCACCATGCTGAGACTGTAATAATTCTAAATCCTTTATTGCTCCAACATTCACTATCAGATGCTTAGAAACAGATGGATCATACTCAGTAAATGTTCCTGTCATAATTAATCTATCGCAAAGTAATATTGTTGTTAAGTACCGAAAAGTACCAGATAATGCACAACATAGAGATTTTGACTCATTGCAAAGACGATTTACTACATCTGGAACTGGAACATTTAGCTTTTCAAAAGTCTCCAAAATATCATTAATTGCTAAAACTGAGTCAACAAAATCTCTAAAGTTGGTTAGCTGGATTGAAGGGACAATGGAACTCAAGTATCTCAAAATAGACAAAGGAATATTCCCAGGTAAATATGCAATTTCCTTTGGTTGTACCTGGCATACAATTGTCCTGACCTGCAAAAACTGGTCTCCCTTCTCCTCAATATTTATAAGTTCTGCCTTGCCTGTAGTAATATCAACACAAACAACTCCAATCTCGTAAGTCAAATCTTCAGAATCTTTCTTTGAAAAGTATAAAGTCATTAAAATGCTAGCCATATCGCTTAACATATCAGGGCGTACCAAAGTACCATTTGTAAACACCTCGTTTACGCTCCTCTTTATTGCTTTATCTTTCTTTACCCCTCTTGATGCACTCCTATTTCGCTCTTCCAACTCCTTTGGAGTCTCCATTTGCTCCACTACAACCACTCTATATCCTAACTCCACTAGCTTATTTGCATATGCATGCAAAGCTGTCTCAGGAAACCCAACATGCGGCTTAGAATCCGAAGATGTCCATCTTAAGTCACAATGTTTCTGACAAATATAAGCGTCTATATAAAATAACTCGTAAAATTTCCCCATTTTAAAGAACAATAGCTTATCAAAGTGTTCTTTCTTAAGCTCCCAATACTGCTCCATTGCAGGAGTAAAGTGCATCCTCTCCTCTTTTGCCTCTCTACTATTTGAACTTGGCACCCAAATTGTTGATGGGTCATAACATGGATCTAAAGGACGAGTACCTTTGGAATCCCTAATATTTCGTAATTGAACCCAAGATGGAAGTGAGAAATTACGACCTATTTGAAGCATTGCTTCGACGTAATCCCTAAATAGCAAACTACTCTGTGCTGCAGCTGTACCAAGGAGTTCTTTCCCCAACTCCTCATCTGCATTTATTACTGAATCTCCTCCTTCTTGAAACTTCATTTCTGTCTCTTTTCTACGGGATTTTGGCAGGCTCTTTCCCAAATCTGTAAAGTCTGAAGGAATCTTTTCCTCAATTTTCGCTGCCATTTCCGCCTCCAGAACCTCATCATCCTTAATATCGTACCCAAAGTTTGAGATATCTCCATCCATCTGTGAAGCTGGTAAATCACTTCTTTCATTATTGTTGTCTTCTAATCCATCATCATTAAATCTCCTTTTGATTCTACGTGAAAGAACCTCCGAATCTGAATTTAGTTCCTCGTCTGAATCACAAATTCTTCGAATTCTTCTTCCTGTTGTTTCCACACCAAATTTGTCAGATTTTAGGTTTTTTGACTTACATGGTGTAGTCTCACATGTAGTTGCATTCCCATCTGCTGAAAGCATTTCTAAATCTCTAAGTCTCGTTGATGAATCTCTATTTATAGATTCCAACTTTTGTTCACCAAAACTCAGTTCTGAATTCAAAAGCTCCCTTTCAATATCCTTGTCTTCACTCATTAATATATCATCCAACCTCGAACTTTTGTTCTTTGGAACTGGAGTTGATGTATCTTGTAAGAAATTACTTGCTTCCTTCTTAACCCCAGGTTTTGGAGAGAAGAATGAAAGGATACTTGACTGGCGATCTCCTCTCTGAGAGCTTAAATTTTGTTTTGATTTCTTATCCATTTTTCCAAGCTTTAAACTTTTCTCTTATGTGTGCAAATGACGACGTTACTAATTTACTAACTGAAACTTAACTTCCTATAAATAAACCTTATCTTGAGAAGCTTCTAATGAAAACATTTACTCTTAATTCACACTTTATTTTAAACTCGACAGAAAAAAAACAACGCAAACAAAAGTTGCTTTAATTCCATTTAATTCTAACTTTGATTTCAAGCTTTTTCCTAAAATCAGTGTGGGAAAAAAATAATTAACCGGCAAATTTCTATGACAATTTCCCCTATACCGGCATTTATGTAATTTACGTAAGTAAATGCATTCACAGTAAATTAAAAAAAAAAATACGTATAAATTTAAAAATTATGGATAATTCTTAAATACAAATAAATACAGCTAATACTTTTCTTCTTTTTGAAATTTTTTCCGCTTCAATTAAGCAGCCTTTGGGAAAAGAGTAGATCTTATGATTGGAGCATCATTTTGAATGACTAAGTCCAGTCTTGCGTCCAAAGTATTGTTGCAAACAATCTTACCATCCAAATTAGTGACAATAACTCCGCCAGAGCAGTACTTGGAATTCTGCTCAACACTTGTAGGAGCAGGGAAAAGGAAGTTCTCCTTGTCAACCTTAGCCTCAACATTCATTGAGACACCGCATTCCTTCTGTAAAATCTCCTTATATTTCTTAATAGCCTTTGGAATTGCGCTTTCTACAACAGAAACATCAGACTTTCTACACTTTACAATCACTGTTGGTTCCAAGAGCTTCAACATTGCTTGAGTAAGTAAATCCACCAAAAGTGGCTCGTAGACAGTTGGATTAGTAGAAATTTCGCACATTTTCTTTCTTGTTTGTTGTACTACTTCAGTTAAAACTTGTGCTCTAGCTGCCATCTTCTTAAGTCTAGCCTTATTAATTGCAGTACTTCTAGCGATTGCTCTTTCAACCTCTAATCTCTTAACTTTCTTCTTGAGATCCTGACGAATCTGCTCTTTATAGCTTTGAACTAACTTCAACTTTTCAATATTAAAATCTTGCAAAGCCTTTGCCTCAATTTCATTAGCTTTGTCCTTGGCTTCATTTAAGATGAAGTTAATCATCTGTTGAATTTGCTTTTGTGCTTCAATATCGTCCTGAATTAAAGAAAGGAAAGAAAAATTAATATATATAGTTACATTAACATTAAAAACTTACCATTTTCAAAGTTCTTTAGATTTAACACCAAAATATGCTTATTGATTAGAAATATTCTATATGTTAATTAGTATTTGCTAAGATCCTTAAGCTACTAATTAAACTATAAAGAATTAGTATTCTTCTAACTAATAAAAAAAAATTGCGCTAAAATTTTCAAATTAGAATTTTGATGCTTTTTTACCTCAGAAAGTTAAATCACTAAAAAAAGAGGTTTATATAGAAAAAAATAATTTATTCCTATTTACTTAATTAATTGGCCTCCAAAATTTATTTACCTGCATTTGCGGGATATTTGCCGCCCGAATTCTGGCGCCACAGTGCGAATTTTATATGCTACCCTAGATGGGGATGTGAAAAAGAATAAAAATGCGCTGCAATAAATTCAATTGAAAGAAGAATGTGAGAGAAATAAACAATATGTGAATTAATCTAAGAAAATACTAAAATACTAAGTACACTGAAGAAAGCCGAAGCACACAACACTTATTCACCAGCAGCTACGACAAATGATTGAGCAATGTAGGAAATCAAATTAATGTAAATTAACGCAACAAATTCTAGGCATTAGAATTCGCAATGATTGGGGTATCTAGGGAATGGTATGACGTCACGGACATTCTCTACGCCGGTAACCATCATGATTAGTCTTTCAAATCCTAAACCAAACCCTGAATGTGGAACAGAACCATACTTTCTTAGTTCATTATACCACCAATAGGGAGCTGGATCCATATTTCTGCTCTTTATTGCGTTCTCTAATTTTTCAATGTCATCTTCTCTCTGAGAACCACCGATAACCTCTCCGATTTTTGGGACTAGGATATCCATTGCTGCAACTGTATTTCCGTCTTCATTCAATTTCATATAAAAAGACTTGATATCTTTAGGATAGTTGTAGATTATGCAAGGTCTTTTTTCGAGTACATCTGTAATATACTTTTCATGTTCTGAACCCAAATCCATGCCCCATGAGACAGGAACAGTAAATTCCTTATCATGAGGTTTAAGCATCTCAATTGCTTCGGTATAGGAAATTCTTGCAAATTCTTCTTTGCAAATAACCTTTAACCTTTCTACAAGTCCATTTTCTATATTTTTGTCAAGATATAATAAATCGGGCATATTGTTAATTAAAACGTATTCTACAGTGTATTTAAGAAGTCCTTCTCCAAGTTTCATGTTATCACTAAGATCAGCAAATGCCATTTCAGGCTCGATCATCCAAAATTCAGCAAGATGTCTTGTTGTGTGAGAATTTTCCGCTCTGAAAGTTGGTCCAAATGTATAAACATCAGACATAGAGCATGCAAAGTTCTCTAAAGCAAGTTGTCCAGAAACAGTCAAATAAGAAGCCTTTCCAAAGAAATCCTTTTTATAGTCAACTGCCATATCTTGGCTTCCCTCAATCTTTGATGCAGGGATGTTGGAAATGTTGTTTTTAGATTCAGGTGGTAAAACTGTAGTTACTTGAAACATTTCTCCTGCTCCTTCACAGTCTGCTGCAGTAATAATTGGAGTGTGAATGTACATAAAACCGTTCTTTTGGAAATATTCATGAATTGCAATAGCAAGAGAATTTCTGATTCTCATAACTGAGCTAAAGAACTGACTTCTTGGACGCAAGTGGGCAACTTCCCTCAAGAATTCTTTTGAATGATGCTTTTTTGCAAGTGGGTATTTTGAGGCATCACACAATCCGCAAATTTTGAGCTCATCATCGCCTGTATTCAAAAGTAACTCTACTGACTGTCCCTGAGCTGGTGACTTTACTATTGTACCAGTTATTTTAAATGAACATCCTGCTGTCGCCTTTAAACCCTCTTCAAACCCTTTAACAGTCTTCTCTACTACACATTGTAAGTTGCTTGATGTTGAACCATCATTCAGAGATATGAAAAGCAAAGTGTCAGAGCATTGCTTTCTAACTGTTCTTGCCCATCCTCCAACTGTAACCTTCTTTCCAATATAAGAGACCCCACCATCCTCGCCATCCAAAATGGAGGCTATCCTCAGTCTTCCAGTTACTGAATATTCAGTAACAAATTTTTTTTCTGGTTTAATCATTTTTATTTTCTGTTTCTATGCTTGTAAAAATGCTTAATAAGCAAAGATATTACATTCCCGCCCAACAATTGACTATTTGTACTGTCATTCGTCTCCTGAATTATGCCCCACTTTTGGCGGTAACTTTGGAAGTGTGAAAATTTACGAATAAAATAAATAAAAGATGTAAATTAAAATATATAATTATAGTTAACTAGTGTGCTCATACTTGTTTGTTAGAGAAGAATTCATCTAATGATTTAGATATTTCAGAAGAAATCTCTGCTGCTTTGTTAATTATAGTTGGAATAAGGTTTAGGTCAAGAGTGTTCGAGTAGACTTTGTTCATTGCAACGCACTCTCCTTTTGAATTAATTGAGAGTGCAATGATTGTTTTTGAGCATATTTGTTCTTGCATATTCATATCCCATATTACTTTACCTCTAATGCACCCAGCCGAAATTATGAAAGGGATATCTTGAAAAGGAAACGGTGTGCCTGAGCAAACTGAGGGTGATACAGTATATGATACATCTTTGTTATTCTCCTTTGTTGAGATTGAGGGAGAAACATGAATTTTTGGGATTCTGTAGACGTAATTTTCAGTAAATTTTAAATACCAAATGAGAGAATTGAGAAGTAATCGCTTACCTTGTAGTTCTTAAAGCAGTATGGATTGCTATAGTTACCCAATCAACCATATTACCTCCAAAACTTAGGATAGTTGCATCAATATAAATATTCCAATAGAGTTTATTTTCTAAGATTGTAAGTTTTGAAAGATCAAAATTTTTAAAACACATATCCTTGACAATGTTTGTTATATAAAATGAATAGTCCTCTTCTGTGAATGATGGTGCTACATTGGATATTTTATCCATGATATTAGAACTAAATAATATTAAAGCAATAATAAAGAAAAATAAATTGTTCAAAAAACTTACCAATCAACATTAACCAAAATAGAGCCCCCTGTTTGTGGTTCATTCTTTCCTGTAACAGAGATTATCTCACACTGAATAAGTTTAAATTGGGTTTAAAATCGTTTTTAATTCAATTATTAACATACCTTAACAGCTACAATAATATCAAGTTCATCATTCCTTATACGGGAAGATCCATTAGCAGTAGAAATAACATCCAGAGCAATAACTATTGGCCTGAAATCGGTCAAATCTCTTCCATCATTGCGAATTCCTTGGTCAACCCCGTCTTCTAAGAATAGTTTTTCTGAGTCAGATATAGACTTCGTCATTGATTTTAAAAAGTCACAATATATTCCCAAACGAAAAGAATTCAGTTAAACAAATTATAAGTAATATTGATGAGTATAACTATGTTCAATTTTGCACGATTATCCGCTTAAGATGTATAATTTTGTAACTTTCAGAAAAAGCGACCTCTCAATTTCCGGCCGTGTAAGAAAAAAAAAGATGGCCGCCAAAACGAATATATGTTAAGTTTGGTCAACTCAAAAACATGTAGAAATTATAAATGAACAAATTAATAAATAGAGTGAAAATAAATGGTAAAATACCATTCAGTTGGGTCCTACCCCAATTTATTCCGAAAGATTTTTCATGAATCAAAAATACTATACTTCAATTTATTCTAACACTTTATATTTACACAGAATAGAATTCCATGCATTCTGAAACAATTCCTTGTTGTATTACAGCAAATTATGCGCATATCCTCCAAAAAAAGTTGATGGTTAGCAACAAAACTTGAATAAACGTTTCTTTGCACCTCTCTTTCTTGGAATGACTGGACCATCTTGTACGTATTGGAAGGAGCCAGATTGAGGGAATGGATAAGCCATTCCATTTGGGTCATAAGCTCCTGCATAATAGCTCATAGGGAGGTAAGATTGAGTATCCCATTGTGCTGATGCATAATATACAGGGGTTTCGCTAGGTAAATATTGAGTTTGTATGGGTGCTTGAACCTGAGTTGGATCTCCTCCATGGAATGCGCTCGGCCATTGAGTTGTATAAACTGGAAATCCCTCTGGTCTCATTAAACCTGCATATTGATTGAACCCTGGAACATGTTGAGGCTGGTAATATTGTCCAGGAACCTGTTGAACCATACCCATTCCACCGTTTGGGCCCATTTGATTGACTTGAGACTGATAAAGTACAGAAGCTGGAACTTGATTTTGACTTGTGCTTGCTTTATATTTTCAAAATAATTAAATTGTAGATAATTAGTTGCATTCACAAATTTGCATAATCAAACCTACCTTGTTCTTCCATTGAATCGAAATTAGAAATTACCTACTATATCTAACAAATAAACTGTGCGTCTGGATGTGAGTATTGAATGCTTGAAAATTGTTCAAGTTAAATATTTAAACCTAAATACTTCAATATTCGATTTCTTCCTTTTCCTATGCTTTATTTATTACGCATGTAATTTTACATATATACAAATCCACTTACGTGGGCAAGGCGCCACACAAATGGATCTTTTTAATCATTACAGAAAATAAATATGAGAAATTATACGATTTCTAAAAAAAACTTAGTTACTAATTATCAAATATTTATTTTTGTGTAATTCCTGGCTGTTTGTTATATTAATCTTTTAAGTAGAATAGTATGAAGATTTTTTTATTGGCATTTCGATTTTATATTTCTCTATCAAACTTGTAATTTTAATAACTTATCACTTGAAAACACATATTTTTAGATTTTTTTTTTCAATCAATCTTCTTCAACTTTAATTTCACTGATATTCCTTAGTGATAATTTTATGTGGAAAGTTCGCATGTAAATACCGGTAACAAAACTTGCAATTACGTGTTTGCATGCAAGTTGCGTAAAATTAATCATTAAAAAAAAAAAAAAAAGTAATCCAACGTTAAAACAAATTACCATATTTTTCCAAAGAAACTAAAGAAACGAGAAAATATTTTGAATTAGATATTTCCTGGATTGAAGAATAAACAAGACATCATAATTGAGAGATATAAGTCATTTTTTCTTACATTCATAACATAAAAAAGGACATCTTTAGGAAACCAACTAATCGATTACTCAAATAAACGCAAAAATGCATAAAAATTACTGCTGAGTGTTTAAAGAATTTAAACCATAATTATATTATTGAGTTATTCCAGTGATAATACATATTGGTATGTGTGCAAATTATGTACATGTCTCTTTGAAAAGAAAATTACATGTAAAAAGTTATGGAAAAAGTTAATAGTCAAGGAAAGAAAAAACCAAGCTGAGAAACATAATTAAAATTAGATGATAGCATCCTCTTGATTAATTTGGAGCTAATTCAAAGGACTCTACAAATTATACATTCATATGTTAATTTGAGAAGAAAACTTGACAAAAATTACATTTAATTTAGGGAGTAATAAGTTAAGTATTAATAAACAATGAACTACTCAAATAAAAATAAGTTAGATGCTATGGACAGTGAGCATTTAGGATATGCAGGAATATGGCCATCTAATGGTAAGGATGCTAAGGTAGTACCTATGGGTACTCCGGGAGTTCCTTTAACAGATATTTATGACGAAATGATGCATTCAAATGGCAGAAATAACTCCCACAAATTAACTCCAATTGGTGACCATTCTTATCCTATACCAGTTCCTGTTCCAGTAATTACACCCAGAACCAGAGACTTAACAAGAAATATAATTCAAGGAGAAAATAAGTCTATTCCTGGAAGCCAAACAGTAATGAATTCAGCAACTTTAAGACCAAAAAGAAGGTCTTTTGAGTCTCTTAGAAATAAGAGCCAGCCACCTCAACAGAATCTGACAAGTAGCACCAGGAAAATGCCCTCTAAAACAGGATTAGGATCAAACGAATTAGACAGATTTCAGAGACAAAATGGAAATTCCATCCCAAATAGAAGGTCATTAGGTAGTGTTTCAAGCACAGCAGGAAATAACCCCGCAAATTCTAGATCAAAAAAGTCAATTAATGAAATGAACGCTAGTAATTCTGGAATTCCAAGACGAAGTAGCAGTGTAACAACAGCTCAAAGGAGCAATCAGTCTAATTCTGATATTGAGAGACACAAGGTACCTGAAGATTATGCTTCAAGACCCAGTTTTACAGGTTGCTATTCAAATTACCCAAATAATAAAACTGAATATCCAACAGTACCATACCCATTTTCAATTGATTCTGATGACGGACATTTGAGAGATAATATCAACCAATCTTTTTATCAACCCCAAGAAAGACTTCCAGAGCGACAACCAAACTTTGATCAATTTCCACAAAAAAGAAATCCAACTAGAAGAGTTACTCAAAATGCACCATCAAATCCGCCACCAAATGTTAAAAATTTCATGGCTGGAAAATCCAATGTCCCTTACAATTCCAATATTACCCATTACAAGGGAGAATACTTACAAAACTATGGAGATAACTACTATAACAGAGAAGAACTATACTCGGCTCCAAATTATGGAAGAAGCTCTAGTGCTGGTAGACCAACCTTTACAAATTCAACAACCTTAAATCCATTTGATAACTGTATTCCTCAACGAATGAATAATCAATACAATTCGGAATCTCTTAACTGCTATAGTGTGCCAAATAGATATAAGAATTCTGTTCATGACTTTGCAAGAGATGATACGTTTGCAGATTCAGCTTCATGCTTAAATCCAGCCAAGACATTAATGTATTGTTCTGGTGAATACGGTGCCTTAGAGGCTGAGAAGCATATTAGACAAAACTACTCCAGTGCAAATGAAGTATTTAAACCAATGGTTTATGAAACCATTGTCTTTCCTCCAGGGTACTTTGAATACAAGAAACAGTTAGAAGAATTAAGAAAAAAATATCTCCTCGATACAAATCCAAATGCATTCTATCAAATGAAACAGAATGGTGAATTTATTGATCCCAACCCAACTAATGGAGGATGCATGTGGAAAAATGGAAAACAAATGAATAAAAAGAGGAGCCATCCTGTTTTTGTTAGAACTACAGGAACTATTGATCATTTAAACAGAATAAGACCAAGCCCTGCCTGTTATTGTTAAGTAAATGCATGAATAAAACGCCAAGCCAAACATATTTTGATTTTAAAGTTTATTGTGCATTATAAAGAACTATCAATACATCAAATGTAAGTTACTCCACTTATTTCACATTTAATCATTTAACAACGTATTAAAAAAGGGATTACTTTATTACTACTATGTTTCAATTCAGCTCATTGATATTTTCTAACTTACTGGGATATGATAATCAAATCCTAAGCTGGGGCGGGATTAAGTAGCTGCACAACAAAAAATACAAGAATCCTCACAGTTTAATGGAAAACAATCAGGATTTATAAGTTAAATAAGAAGAAATGCACCATTTGTTTTGAAAAAAAATTATTCCCAAACTTATTGTGTAAATTCTCTATTTTTACTTTGTAACATACTAATTTTAAATAAAGGCCCGCCAAAACACGTTTGAACTTTTCTTTAAATGCATGGAATGTTAAAACATTTTACAAGACTACAGAATGAATGAAAGTGATTAAAACTCTTCGATTTTTGTTAGTAATTATATATTGATAGTTTCTATATGATATTAAGAAAAGATAAGAATGTCTTGCATGCTCAAGTATTGTACAATCAAAAACCAAGATCACATTAATTCGCTTTTGTGTTTAGTAAGTGAGTTGAAACCGGTAAATGCAAGACTTGATTTTCAACCAGAAGACCATGAAAATTCTATTATGGACTTTAACTTGAAAATCTTACAGACCATTTCGGAGATATATCCAGGTTTGGTTGAAAAAGCAATTTCTCTTATAGATCATGGAAAGATTGATGTTTATATTGAAAGGAAATCCTGTAGAAGATTTTATATTATGGAGGCAACTACAAAAGGACAAGATATGAGTTATCTGGTCATGAGACATTTTTGTACGTGCCATTCTTACATAGACAAAGTAGTGTTGCAAAAGAAAGAGATTACGTGTAAGCACGAGCTTGCATATTATTTGTTGGATTCAATGTATATATCTGATATTATTATTAATTCATTGGATACTGATCCTAAATTGTATCCAGAGTCTGGATATGAAAGGGGCAGTGTTAAGAAAGAAAATGAACAAGTGAATAAAATTAATCAAGAAGAGAAAGTAATAAACTTAATGGGTAGTTCAAATCCTTTAATAAAAGTTCACTTGGTGAGTGAGACAATGTTTTCAGAAGTATATTTAGAATATACAAGTAGGTTCTTTATAGATAGTGGTTTATTTAAGAAAATTGGGGGGAAAAATAAAGGAGCTTAAGAAATAATGGAAAATTTAATTAGAAAAGAGTAAAACGCGTAATTAAAGATGTAAATGAATATGAATTAATGAAAAACTATATATATCAAACTATAAAAATGAGGAAACAAATAGTCCATATGATTAATAAGAGGAAGAGGATTGAACATGTTTTGTTTACAGTTATCACTGCTCATAAAACAACTTTACGGAACTCTTAATCTTCTCACCCTTCTTTCGCAAAATATCTATGGCAGTTTTAACCAGTTCAACAGGAGGAATACATCCTGTGGTTTCAATCGAAAAAATAAAGTGAAACTTGTCCTTTAAGAGCTTTATCTTATTTGGAAATTTTTCAATACATGCTCTACAGGTGGTACAGTTTCTTGGGTTAGTAGGGACAGCATTGCCAGTAACATCTTCAATATCAAAAACTTTCATAGGACATACTGTATCTCTTAGCTTAAGTGCATCCGAGCCAGAAATAGGGCCATTTGGGAAACCAAATTCAGGTAAAAGACGGTAACTTGCAGTACAAACAGGACTCCATTTTGCATGAACTCTCCCAATATTTTTTTCACAGTAAAGAATTGCCTCAATTGATTGGCCAGGTCTAAGTTTTGTAATTAATATATCATCAGTAACAACTTTTGGGGGAGTCTTTCCAAACTTTTTCCTTTGATTATCACTAAGTGGAATCCATACCAAATCTTTCGAGTAAATTGCTTTACTTGTGATTCCTTTTTCGTGATTTATATCATCTTTAGTACATTTCACATTCAGTTTGAAACAAACACTATTCTTTTCATTGAGGTCTTCATCTTCATTTCTAAATTCGATTGTATTTGGATCGATTAGCATTGGGATTAGTCCGAGTCTGTGAGCTAAAACCTCATCCTGAATTACTCCATTATTCTGGTAAATTTGGACCGTTTCGATCGCTACTGTTGGAATTTCTACCAATAAAATCCTTCTAAGAGCGTTTGCTATGGATGCATCTATTCCAGAAATGTCAAAGTTAATATAATCACTCTTAAGCTCGTTCACTTTTATATCGATCGTTTCTATTATTTCCTCAACCGTTTGTTTTCTATAATTGTCTCCCTTAATAATTGAATTTAACTCATTGCTTCCTATGTAACCATATCCTCCTACATTTCTCGGGCCTTCTGTCGTACATTCTAAATATCTATTGTTCCTTTCTTTCTTCTCTGAAACCATCTCGAACTGGTTCTTCTTCCTATTCCCTCCGTATACTTGTCTTGAATTTCACTCTCTAATTCTTAATTCCCAATTCCTCTTTGCCCCAGCTCGACTCTTCTCTTGAACTTCTCCTCGAATCTATATTTCTTTTCTTGTTTCTATCTATGACTTTTAATTTTCATAATTTTGGCGCCTATTGGCGGGCCTCCTGCTCCGGTATGGCCAAAATGCAGGGGCAAATAAATTGGGGGAAGGTCGTTAAATTAATTAGGTCGAGAAACTTCTGGAAAGATAGGCTTTGTGTTAATAGAATAATCAATATTTTTGTTTGTTGAAAATATTTGAAGGAATGTCAAAGGAACAAGCCAAATCTATCGACTCTTGCGTAGGTCCTGCTCCATTTGGGATTTCTAAGGTACTGAAAGAATCTTCCAACAAGAAAGTTCTCACTGAGTTTGTCTTGTTTACAATCTCCCTAGTCTTTCTTCCGTGTGGGTTATTCTTTTTGTCACCAATTTTTCTCAGGAAATTCCTTCCAGAGCAGTCCATCTCAGTTGTTTCTGCAGTTTTCTCAGTCATATTGGTAAATATCATTTGTGGAATATATGTATATAGGTAAGTTATGTATGCATTGGAAGTCAACACTCCCAAACATATTTCCTAAAACTCTCACTTTTTGAAATAAATACACTCAATCTACCTCTAATACTATTTATAAACCTTTTTATTCCTTATTCTTTTCCTATATTTACAGAGCTTTTCTTCAGGAAAAGGGAGAATGGCAGAATATGGGTCCACCTTCCACCCCAATCTCCGATAAGTTGGAGTCAAGGAAGGCTAGATAAGTACTTTTTTTGTACTAATTTTATCTGACTATAATCATAAGTAACTCATTTTAAAGTTTTTATATTTTTTACATCATTATTTCTCATTTTGCTTCTTTTGTGCGGTAACTTTGGGGTATCAATATTACTAATGTTTATTTTCTCCAAGGATCTTAGAGTATATTTTTCTTAAATTTTCTTTTACTTAAACTCTTACAGAAAATAACTCTAGTTTTCTTGACAAATGAGAAAACTTCTTAAAAAAACATTGTTCTCGAATATAATTATTTTGTGTCTTTATTTAGGAATCTTAAAATGTGTTAACTCACACATTTCTAATGAAATCCAAAAACAAAACCAAACTTTTGACAAGGAAAACCTAGAAAGTAAAAACACTCAAAACTTACAAAAATCAAAAAATCCCACATCTCAATTATCCAAGACAATCCTCAAAGAAGAGTTTAACTTTCTACCTAATGACGTTGAAATCAACTGGAAAGGAAGGGTACTAGTAATTGGAGATATACATGGAGATCTGAAATCTTTAATTACAAGTTTATTCCTCTCTGGAGTCATTAATAGTAACTTAGACTGGATTGCAAAGAATACTCTCCTTATTCAACTTGGAGATGTTGTTGATAGAGGATCCCACGCTTTACAAATTTATAAGCTATTCAATAAGCTTAAATCTCAAGCTCCTTCTCTTGGAAGCAAGTTTGTGGGACTCTTAGGAAACCATGAAGTAATGAATTTATGTGGACAACTACATTATGTAACAGATGAAGATTTCCAAACTTATGGAGGAAGAGATAACAGAACTTTTGAATGGTCAAAAGAAGGTTTTGTGGGTAAATATCTAAGAACAATGAAGCTTGCTATTAGAGTTAACGATTCCCTTTATGTCCATGCAGGTTTACTCCCAAAATACGCAAAACTTGGTCTGGATAAGTTAGACAAATTATCTAATGACCTATTGGAAGGAGATTTTTGTGACTTTTATTCATCTCTCTTTTTTGTGGAGGATGGACCTCTTTGGACGAGAGATATTTCCCTTGGAGAGGAGGAGAAAGCTTGCAAGCTTGTTGATGAGACATTACAAATTTTGGGTCTAAGTAGAATGGTTGTTGGTCATACAATCCAACATGATAATAGGATTAACATAAAATGTGATAATAAACTTATACTGGCAGATACTGGGTTTTCTGAAGCAATATATGGGAAACCATGTATGCTTGAAATTCTATATCATAATGATAATCCAGATCCTTCAAACTATAAGTCTTTCCATCCTTATTCTATAAACGAGCTACAAGTCAAAAGTAATCCCTCAAAACCTAACATTAAATATATTCAGGTGACCAGCCTCTTTTTAGACAAAACATCTACAAGGGATGAACTATAGAAATTAGATATATTAAATCTCCCTATTTACTAATTCTTCTATTCTATTTAATATTGAGATTAGTGAATTTTCCAAAGCTTGAGATTCATTATTTGTCTCAGAATTGTTATTTGATCTTGTTGTTATTATATTTTCTTCTAAAGCCTTATCACTTACTTTATTGTTTTTCTCCTCTATTTGAACAGTGTTCTCATGAATTATTTTGGATTCATCTATGATTTCTTCTGGATTTGGATCCTTTTCGGAAAACAAGTCCTTCCATTCACCATATTCATTTTTATTTTCACCAGTAAAAGGCAAAGACATTCTTGGAAGAAGTGTCTCACCATTTTTGAGGTCTATTTCTGTTAAAGATTGATCTAATAGGTGATCATTATCTATCTTTCTTCTTTTGTTATCATCCTTTTTTTGAATATCTTTTGAAATTTTCAAATCAACAGAATTAAGCCTTTGAGAATGATTAAACTTAAAAAGTTCGTATTTAGCTATCCTTTCATCCAAATCTTTTAGTAGTAGTTGAAAACTTTCTAAAATAACTTTAGATTCTTCTTCCTTTTGTACTTGGAGACTTAATGTCTCTATTTTCTGTATCAATTGAGTCCTCAGGTCCTGAAGGTAGTCCATGAAAATTTTTTCATCTTCTTTTTTGGACTCTCTATTGTTTGATTCCGTAGAGTCAATAACACCTTCAATTTCTAGAAACCTCTTTTCTAAAGGATCTGGCATCAAAGGATTACCGTATCTATCTTGGTAGTAATACTGAGGTCCATTATATAAGTTAACTAGGAATATTCCATCTTGGAGCATAGTATTCAAAATGAACTTGACTTCAGGGAATAAATTACCTTTTATTTCACAATCTTGAACAACTTTTTTAATAGTTTCTAAGGTCTCAATGGTAACAGGAATTCTCATATATTCAAAAGTTTGAGAATCCTCTTGACCATCTTCCAAACCTGTTTTGTATTGGGATTTAAATATTAAAAATAACAGATATATGATTGTAACGTTGTGATGAAGGTCTTCAAAGTCAGTATTTCTTAGATTGTGGTTGCTTCTATCATCGAAAGTGTCCTGGAGACTGTCCATAATCATAATACTAACATTCAAATCCAAAATATCTTCCTTATTTCCAGATTTTTGATCCTTAGAACTGTCGGAATTGGCTTGAAATTCACTAATCTTTTCTTGACTAATTTTCCAAGGAACATTTTCACTTTGATAATTAGTATTATGATTATCTGGTAAATCAAGCTCTAATCTCTTATTAAAAAGACGAATAACAACACCAAGTAGAATCTGAAAGCATTCCTCCTTCTCTTCAATTTCGGTACAGAATTGTACTGCACTAAACTTCATCTCTCTATATGTTTGACTAAACAACTTAAAGGTACCTGGATTCTTGAAATCGATCTCTCTATCCATGCTCAAAATCTTTCTCCTATAGCCTCTAAGTAGTCTTACCACATCCCTATAGTAGCATAAAGTTCTACCACATAGAACTCCTGGGAAATAATATCCTTCAAAGATGTCTCCTGGACGGAAACGCTCTTTTGCTTCATGCTCCTTATTTGACATATGAAATCATCCATACAAATACTTCAAGAGTGGAGGCATTGAGTTGAGTTTATTGGAATGCTTTCTTCTTTTTAAATTTAAGTTTTTTTTTCTTCAACCAATTTCTTTTATTAATTTTAAGAAGCCAAGTATTTAAAGCGTAATGCATGACCTTGGCGCCAAAAAAAGGTGCAGATTATGCAAATTAATAGAAACATAAAAAGGAAGGATAAAAGATAAGAAGAATGAGAGAAGATATGGAAAAGTTAAAGGAAAAGGAGTGGGAATATACAACATTTAAGAAAAGAAGGCTAGTTTGAGGAGAAGAAGGAAGTGATGTTAGTATTTAATTTCGAAATTAGGACAAATGCATGCAGTATTAATAATTGATTTGATGAAGAATACATTAAATTTATCAGATAAAACTTGGAAGGTATTGTGAATAGCTGCCATAATTTTTGGGGAGCTAGTGATAAATCCTGAGATGATAATGTTGTTTTCTTGGAGAATTTGAGAGTGCAATATTCCTTTTTGTACAAGCTGGTTCGTAAGTAGTATAACGATACTCTTAATTAGATCCTCTGGAGAGAAGTTCTTCTGATCATGGTTAAGAAATTGTAGTTTTCCCAGTGAAGAAGCCACAGAATCTCCTTCAAGATTGATTTCAGGATAAGATTGTCCATAAATATCTTTAACAATTAAATCACAGTTTTGAATATTACCTTTAGAAACAATCTTATCAATGTCCTCCATGTTTTCTATCTTGAGGTCAAGTATATTTACTAAACCCCAGAAGGTGTATTCTCCAATTTCAATATTTCCAACTCTTTTTGAGCAAGAATTTTCCGTAAAATGTAGGAATTCTGTGCATGATTTGCCAATATTGATATGAACAAAGTGTGTTAAATCTACCATATTGTTATTTAAACTTTGAAGCTGGATGGGTTCTTGGTCATCTAGGCAATTAAATATACCTAAAGTTTTAGTGAAGTTATTTTTAAAGGTATATCTTTCCAGAAAATCTTCAAGTTCAAAGTTGTGTTTCAGTATTCTTACAGGGTCAAAAGTGCTTTCTTTTTCATACAAAAGAACCTCTAACTTATCAAAGTCTGTACCTAAGCTGCCCTTCAATAAATAAAAACTTTCCTGATTTTGTTTATCTTCTACCATTACTGAAATTTGAATCTTTTTTTGAATTTCTTCCATAATTTCTAAAATTATTCTCTTAAAATCCAACAAACTTGTTCGAATAAATATCAACAAAAATCTTTGACTTTTAGTTTCTTCCAGTTCTATATCCTTTAATGATCCTCCCAATATCACAAACTTCTCTTTCATTTCATCCCTTTTAATTATCTTTTCTAGAATCAAAACCTTTTCTTTTTTGCTGGTTAGTTCATTAATTGCTATACAAATATCAGCTTGATTTCTAAAAATCTCAACTCCTAAAGAATTACCCATTATTTTCAACTCTCATTTAGGAAACTTTGTACTTGTTAAAATTTGTACTCTGCTTTCCCACAGCTGGTTCTTAAATAAATACCGAACAAAGTAATGTCCACTCTAATGCCTACCCTTCATATTCTTACAAACTATGCTAATTCTTTTATTATTATATTTTTTCCTACAAAATGGTAATATTTATTGTTGCATATTTCCCGCCAAAATTGCATGACTTGAGCAAACAGAATATTGAGTTAGAAAATAGTAAAGATGCTAAATATACAAGGAAGTTTAGTAATTCAGTATTAATAAATATTATTTATCCATAAGGACTTGGTATTGCAGAATACATCACTCAACTCTGTTATTGCTGTAATTTAAAAGACTAACTTTATTGAGTTGGAAAGTAACTAATAAAATTAATAGTCAGTTACAATAAAATACAAGAAAGTTAGAGACATATTTTTAAATACTACCTATAATGGTTAAATTCTTCAAAATAGTTTAGCTTTGACACCAAGAAATTTAGATTATTATAATACACAGATCTTAATGTCTTTCTAACGGAGTTGTAGTATATTAGCCATAGGGAATCTCACAGGAATCTACTGCTTATAGATGAAACATGCCTATTCCATCTTATTCATACATGTTTAAAACAAATGTAACGAATAGAAGTTTGTAAATAAAAGAAAGAGCTATGAAGCTAATTTATAATTCAAAATGATAAAAGAGAAGTGAACAATTTGAACAAACTAAACTTTCAAATGATTAAGAATAAAACATTAAGCTTATTCTTTAGATGGCCTAGTCCAAATGTTTGTAGAGCAGACTTCCTTTTCTTACTACCAAGAAATAAAAGGAGTTTTTACTCCAATGCACTAAATTAATTTTGTTTCTAAAACTCAATTAATCGCTTTAAGCTCAGAATATAACTAAAGGATAAAATTTGAAAATTTAAATAATCTTTGGCCTAAAAAATCCTATGTATTAATGTGGGACTTTAAAGTAAGAAGTTCCCGCCCAAACGTGCTATTATTATTAGGCAGATAATTTGGTTAGAAAGTTGAAATCTGATCATTGTGGGAATTAGGAAGAAAAGTAAAGAAAGTTGGAAGAATAGGCATAATGGATGATCCGAGTTTTGATCCGGGTAGCTCAGAGATGGCCTTGATGGAGGTAATGGCAAAGAGTTTACATCATGTTTTTGAGACTTTCCAATATGAAGCCAATACAACATTAAGGAATAAAAGCGACCAAGCAATATCTAAATCTCTGGAGCAGTATGTTTCCAGCTTGAAAAGTGTGTTTTCTGAGTCATTTGGTAATTTGAGTACTTACTTTGGTAATCCTGATGAACTTCAGGAATCAATGGACATGTTTTTTTTCAGTGCATATATATTTGAGTTATTCTACGTGGTATTTTATTCGGATGAAGATGAATTAATAGATAATTTGTTCAAATGGTATCTTAAATATGGAATGAGAGATTCTGTTTCTCAGTTAGTTGGACAGTTAACTGAAGCTTCTGACAACTTTTTAGATTTACAAGAAACTGGTAGGGTATCGGAAGCTATGCATGCAGAAGAAAGACTTGGAAAGCTCCTTACAAGAGCTCTATTATTGGGAGAGGTTGAATTATTTAACTCAAGTCTTTGGAGTTTGTTTCCGAACAATAAATTTATACTTACTTTAAGTAATTTGCTAAGCCATTATTCGAAGGACATTTATCCAATTAGCAGAGGCTTAACCAAAGAACTTCAATCATTGAAGAATAGTCTTCCTGCTGTAGTTCAGACTGCCTTAGAAGGAATTTTTGGTAATGGAGGCGTAATTCAGGACTGTTCTGATTCTTGGTTAGAAGCTTTTGTGTTTTCTTCAAGGTATGTTTCTGGAATAACTTTGGATAACTTTCCTCAGTTCTTATCTGTTTACTTGGACTGTTTAAGCCAGTATACGTCTCCAGTAGCTGGACTCGGCTCTTCTGTGACGAGATCATCACAAAATAAGAGATCATCTGCTCTTAGGAAAGCTCCTCAAGATATATTAGAGCATGAACTTGGAGCTTTGTATTTGCTTTCAAGGGATTTAAGCAAATTAATTGTTCATATATACGAGTCATCTGAATTGTATGGGCCATTTCTTGCTGTACATTTGTTTGATCCTCTCTTTTATGAAGGATTTCTTGAGGAAGTACCTTTGGAACTCAAGTCAAAGAATTTGAGATCCAGAGTTTTGATGAACTATGCTCTTTGGCTGGTAGAGACTGATCTTTGCGACCCTGCAATTTATTTACAAGAATGTTCAGACTCACCAGATTTAAAAGATGATGTACTAAGAGCATTGACATTGATTTCAAATAAGATTCCTTTCTTATTTGAATATGTATCAGATAATCTTGAAACAGAGGCAGATAAAATCTTTCTTATGAGTAATGGAGAATCAAGTGATTTAAAGTGTAGACAATGTTTTCTAAATGAGTATATCCCAGATTGGAGCATGGATGAATCAATTTCAGTATTTCTCAAGTTAATCAGAGATTTCATTCATCAGATTGTGCCTTTAAAAGATCAACAGATCGATTTTTCTAGAAAACTTATAGTGGAGAGATTTAACCAAGTAACTTTGGAGCTTCAGAAATCATTCGGACCCAAAATATCTCTAAAACAACTGCTTTTGTTATTAGAAAAGATAATTCTTCTTATAGAATTGGCAAGAATTGAAGGTACTAACCAGATAGTGTCTATTTGGATGATTTTGGAGCATTTTGTAGGTGTTTCTCCTACTCTATTTCTGAATATTATCAACGAAAAAATAGATATGTATTCACAGTATAACTTTCAAGAAAATCTCCCGGAAGAGTACATGGCAGAATCTATTCCAACAAAAGATATCTCTCTTGATAAACAGCTTATTTTAATGACAGAATTTTATCCCCAAAGAGGGATTTTGGAAACAATTTCACAACTAATTCCTGAATTTTCGGGTCAAGGATCTAACCTAAAGATCCCTCCATTTTTAAGAACAATGATTGAATTTTCTCAGCATATTAATTTGATATTTTGGACTGTTCTCTCTCCTACTTGGAATCAAGAAAAGCAACTTTGGGAATCTACGTCAAATTTTAATAGAGATAGTCTTGCAAAATTGAGCTGTTTAAAAAATCAACTTTGCCAGGAATGCTCTTTCTATCAGTCATCCTCAGAGGAAGAGATCTTAGATGATGCAGCTAAAATGATTTTATCAGTAAACCCTAACGCCATACCTCAAATTTTAGTACCCTTATATTGTTTATATTGTCATAAGCTCCTTGAAGGACATACATCGGGGAGCATTCAGAATGTAGATGTCATTTCTGGTATCTATTCAAGCTGGATGGATATTCTCTTTGCCCATGCAGTATCCGATACCTGCCATCCTTTCATTAATAACTCAAATTTAAATTCGACAATTATTTCCGAAGTTTCAAACACCATTAACAATTCTTTCATTTGATTTACAACCTATTACAATATCTACAACTTATATAAACAAGAGTATACACACAAAAGAAGTCTAATAACCAAAAAAATTTGACAAAATCATCTATATTATACTAATTAATCTTCATGTCTATTAATTCTTGACTTATTCTCTTTACTGGTCACCCCACTTACCTGGCAAGTTATTACCGCCAAATTGCGTGTTTAAGGCGGGGAATCCATGGGTTAATTTGATCAAGGTTAAATAGAATTAGTATTTAAGATAGGGAAAAGTATAGGACAAAAGAAAGCGTTTGACTCCAAGTGTGATTTTTTTAAAAAATTAAATTAGAGGGGAAAAAACTGAAATAATTAATTAAAATTGAGGAGGATTTCAACAGTTGCTCATTTACCCAGAAATCAAAAGACTATTGAGAAGGATATCTTTTTTACCTTCTATTAAAGAGTAGTAGATTTTTCGTGTGGATGACAAAGAGTAGCAAAGATGATACGACAAAGGTACTTAAGAAAGGCCAGAAGGTGTCTTCTGGCGAACAAAAGAAAAGTGGAGGAATGTCTGGACTTGATATTTATATGAAGCAGTTTCCGGGAGCACTGCTACCCAAGACACAAATAATGGGATGTGAGTATCGACAAAAATCCGCTCAGAAGAGTTCGGGAAAACCTTTGTTAAGACTTCCAGAAGGTATGGATCATTCAAGCTCCAATCTCATTAGAATCTGGAGGCCAGCTCTAGTGGTGCACTGTAGAGAGAGAAGAAGGGCAAAACTTAAAGGAAGCAATACTAATCCTGCAATGAACTATGACTACTATATTCACTGGGAAGGAACAGATCGTAGGTTGGATTGTTGGCTAACATGGGAATCTTTGAGAGTTATTCCAAATGAATACTTACCTCTTTCTCACAGCAAGCCAAAACACGACCATGAAACCCAGAATTCAGAAGCCTCTGCTTCGACTAATGAACCTCCAAAACCTAAACTAAAAGCTTCAGATATTTCTGTTGCAAAGGATGACATAATTATTGGGGAGATTCCATATTATCATGACATAGCACACGAAGGAATGGATGAAGAATACTTAAAGGAGCACGAAGAATTAACCAAAGTAAAGACAATTGGCAAAATAGCTATGGGACCTTTTGTGGTTGATACTTGGTACTATTCTCCATACCCTAAGGAGGTACAGAATGTTGATATTTTATATATATGCGAATTTTGCCTCTCATTCTTTGCTCATTCAGATGAATATACTAGACATCAGAGATGTTGCATTATGTTCTATCCCCCTGGAAACGAGCTTATTAGACAAGATGGACTTTCCATGTTTGAAGTTGATGGAAGGCTTGCCAGAGTTTATTGCGAAAATCTATGCTTCCTTTCAAAGCTTTTCTTGGATCATAAAACTTTATACAACTCTGTACATCTCTTCTTGTTTTATGTCCTTACTGAATGCGATGATAAAGGTTATCACATTGTTGGATATTTTTCAAAAGAAAAGTTCAGCAAGAATAATCTTTCTTGTATAATGATTCTTCCTCAATATCAGCGAAAGGGCTATGGAAAGTACTTAATTAACTTTTCATATTGCCTTTCAAATCTTGAGCAAAAGCCAGGCTCTCCTGAAAGACCACTTTCAGATCTTGGTAGAGTCTCTTATATATCATATTGGGGCTATATTTTACTAGAACTTTTAATGGACGGCTCTCAAGATGTAATTCTTTGGAATAAACCCCAAAAAGACCAACCTCAGGAGAAATCATTACTGAAACAAGCTGCAACTATAAGTAATTTCCAAGATGTTATTCATCAGACTCAGTCCACTCAAAGGACTACCAGATCTTCAAAACAAAAAGAGAGAAAAATGAATTCAGATGCAAATTCTGATAAATCTTCTTGTCCTTCCATTGGATGCTGCCCAAATACCAGGTTTATCACCGTCCAACAGTTAAGTGAGATGACTAGAATTGAATGCAATGATATTCTTATGACTTTCAATGAATTTGGTCTTCTAAAGTCTCTCAGCAATGGGGAAAGCTTTGTTTTCCTTCCTGTACAACTTATTCCCCAGCTACTCCAAAAAACTGGAAAACCTGCCACACAAATGTATCTCTCCAAAATTAACTACACTTCATATGAAAACTTCTTGGCTCCTTTTGAATGTAATGCTATCCAGTGAATTTCAAATATATATACTTATTTGCTTTAACTTTTTTTTTTATATTCAAAACAATTTTTTTCATACCTTTCTCATTTCCCAACTTTTTACTCTTCTGATGCCTCTGTTTGCATGCAATAATTTCCCCCCAACAAGTTTATTTCCCATACCGGCGTTCCACATGACGTGGATGCACGAATTCATTGCCTGAATGTTTTATGCTCGTAAAGTCGTGGAATTTATAAGGCCAGATAAAAAACATAAACGAGAAAAATTAAGGTGAGGAAAAAAAAAGAAAACAAATGATAAATGAGTAGATAGGAAAAACAGACATTTTACAAAGAATTACTTTTGTTTGGATTTGGTTGTGGTCTTGCGCCTAACTTGGGTCTTTTTTGCAATTGAACTTCCTCTAAACATCAAAAGGAAATTCATTAACAAAGTTCCTGTGATATTTGCAATTCCAAGAATTGTGGCTCCTATATAATCTCCAGAGTATGCACCATAAAGAGCAGAATAAGTTAGAGATAAGTTTCCAGGAGCCCTCATGGAACTAGCAATTATACTAATATTGGCATTTGAAAACCAGGAGATTTCTGCCGCTCCAAAAAACCCTGGTCCAACCCTACACACAATGCTAACTCCAAGACTATAGAGGAAAGAAAGTAGAGCTTCTCCAAAAAAACTACTCAGAGGGAAAAGACTGTAATCCCCATGCTTCAAACCCTCAAGTAGATATTTTGGAATTATTTGATATTCGTTTCCAAGGTAAAATAATAAAATGCCACCCATTACTCCTCCCAAAGTGGAAGATATTACCGACCCCATCATTATACCAAAACTTGGATATTTACCAAGGTGGTAATTTACCATTGAGTAAGTTGGGCAAACCTCATATCCTCTATATATTACATATCCAAAAATAAAAGATGAACAGAATGCTAAAAATCTTAGTTGGTTTGTTTGATCCCATGTACTTAACCATCCGAAAACTTGATCAATATGGCTTATTATCTTGTATTTTTGAAGTAAAGGAAAGAAACTCTGATTTCCCAAGTAGCTCATTAATATTTTGTGGCCTTGGCCCTCAAAAACTAGAGGTCTAAGAAGTGGGGAGAATAATGATACGTATATATAAAAAAAGCTACTTTCTAGAGCTGAAAATAACCAAAAAAGTAATAATCCCCAAGATGGTATCATACTTTTAAATAAAAATGAAATACTATATACCTTTTCTCTAATCACTTCCATTAAACCAAATTCCACATCCTCTTCCTTAGTTCTTCTGGCTGATCTAGAGGGAGTACTCTTTGGCCTATTTTCCTCCGCTCCTCTTCTTCTCGTAATTGCCATATTGGGTTAGAATATTCTTCTTATTTTGTTTATACTTACAATTCTAGAAACCTCACAGTTTTGTTTCTTTTTCCTTTTCCCCTATTAACTTGAATAACTTTAATTAATTAATTAATTATAATTCTCTCCTTCCCACACTTGCTACAAATTCCACATATTTTGTTCAGTCTTTCCCCACTTGTTGAAGTCTATTTGCTTGCCATATTATGTATTCTGATTAAACCAAAAAAAAAAATATATATATATATATATATATATATATATATATATATAGGATTCCATCTTTTTGTCATTTTTTTATTTTATTCTAATGACCTTAATCATTTTAATTATGTATGTATTTTTCACATTATCTTTCCTATCTACAAAGCTATTATGTACAAAACTTTTGTTTGGTACAAAAGCATCCTTTTAATTCGAAAAAACACGAGTTTCAACAAATATTCGGACGAAACACAATACATATTACAAAGCTAGCTCATGTTGATTCACACCAACTTTTTAAATATTATTTTACTATTAATTATTAATTCTTGCTTTTCATCCTTATTTTTGGCGCCAAGATACCATTTACCTATATATTTTCATTAAATACAAAATATATTATAAAATTAGACTAAGATGAAGGAGGAATCTGTTAAGGTTCTAATTCCAGGTCAGCCAGTTAGACGCATAGTAGAGGCCAAAGAGCCACTATATGGAGTCTATATGGATGATAATGGGGATATGTACGCCTCTTTAATGTGTAGAGAGGACCAGATTGGTAAAATGCAAGTTGGAAACAATGAAGGAGGAAAAGCCATAGGCGTAGTAAACAGAGTTTTACCTAGAAAAGGAGTGGAAGTTAGACTTTTAGATAGGAGTGGTAGAGGATATAAAAATGAAATAGAGGGTGTAACAGGCCTAATACGTCCACAAGATATTGGATGTTGGAATATGAATAGTGATGCAGATCCAAATGTGACATATGCATCCTCAACATCCGGATCTTCATCCGGTTCAGCCTCAACGGGCTTAGCTAATGATCATTTAGAATCTCAGGCTAGCTATTGGATGAATGACTGCTATAGACCTGGTGATGTTGTTAGGTGCTCTATTCTAAGTGTTGTTCCTCAGATTCTGCTCAGTACAAACTCTCAAGATCTTGGCTGCATTTTTGCTCCTTGTAAGAGCTGTAAACTAGGTATGGCTTATCCTATATCATATAATGCTGTACTATGTAAGAAGTGCGGGACATCAATGCTTAGAAAGACTGCAAAGCCAAAATTGGACTCTGAAGATGGGGAGATAATTGATTAAGAACAGAGATATTTCAAGTATTTTATGGATTTGGGTTTTCTAAACAAAGTATGTTTTAGATGCAGGTTTAACTTAGATATAATTTTGAATAATACAATTTTATATTTTTATGTTCCCCCTTATATATTTTTAATAATAGCGCATAATTCTTTAGCAGTAATTTCCTAGATTGATAAATTAATGTGAGCTTAAAGTAATCCTAGGCTTTCAAAAGATTCTTCCTTAAAGTCTCTAGTTGTTATCGTTAATTAACTCTGGATATATTTATATAAATTCTATTTATTATAGACCTAAATTTAGTCTTAAAGCCAAGACTAATATGGATGTTTCCCTGCTAAGGCTTAGAAAAGAATTTGAAGATGTTGGATTACCAGAGTTTTGTAAGGTAAAATTTAATACAGAAACAGCTCTTGATAATGATACTATAGAAAATCTATGTGATACAAGCAAGTTAGATCTTGACAATATATCTAATTGTTTTGTAGTCGTTTTACAACCTAAAGAGGGTATTTGGACAGATAAAACACTACAATTTATTATTAGGGTACCAAAAGAGTACCCATTTAAGCCTCCAAAAGTGAAGTGTTTAAGTAAAATTCTTCATCCAAATATTGATAAGCTTGGGCACGTTTGTATTAATATAATTAGAGAAGACTGGAAGCCAACTTTAACAATTTCCATAGTAATTTGTGGTTTACTCAACCTCTTAATAGAACCTTCTAACTCTGACCCATTCAATGAGTTCGCCTCCATTCTGTTTGAGTCAAACCTCTCGTTATTTAAATCAATTAATAGATCCCTTTATTAGAGCTCTTAACAAAAAAAAAAAAAGCAAATTAAGTTAAAAACAAACGATAACATAACATTTCCTAATTCAACAACTCTATCTATCTACTTCTTTGCTTATAATTTGTCACTAAACAAAGAATGAATTGCTTTACCACAAATCTAGCCATCTGTTCCAATAATATTAAGGTGGTATGTACAATTGTTATCGGAAAAACACAATACATACAAAAAGATTCAGACTAACCTAGAGCGTATCAAATATGGTTTTATATATTCCAACACTTTCTGTAATCCTTCCACACTTCTTCCACCTGCCATACCTATCTTTCCAGAAAAATGAATGGTTAATGTCACAATTTCAATTTTACCATTTCTAAAAAAGGCGGGATTGTTTGCCCGCTCTAGTCTGCCTTTGTTTTGATTCACGTTTCCATATTGGTGTGCTAATAGCTGCCGTTGTAAGAATTCAGGATTGCATCCTTGATTGTAAAGATATAAAACAGGAATACGGATTCTGAGACCAGGGTTTCTTTCTGGTTCATAGTCCACAAAAACATAAATTTCGCGAAGTACTCTGAGATCAATAGGGAAGCCAGCATCAATAACAGCTTGAATATTATGAACCTCAAAACTTAAAAGTTTTGCTTTTTCAAAACCTTTACTTCTAAGTTTTCTAACGATCTTCTTGAGTGAATTTTTTGTACATTCAACGCTAACCCCTCCTGTGGCTTGAATTTTACCATTTGAAAATGCCGAAACTGTAACCACACTTTTCGTATGTTTATCTGGGATATCGGCTCTAAAAATACAATAAATTAGATGTTATAAATGGCAAAAATAGAGTATATAAGGGCATGAAATTAAGTTAAAATATAAAAACATATATTTAATTTCAAATGCACCAACTGTAATTTAATCCTTTCCTAGGATTAATTATCCCCTTAAAAACTTAAAATAACTTACCTTGCAGCAGGAAACTCCTGAGGATCATAATATGTGTTCCCAAAATTCTCTGTAAACCATGGTAAATCAATATTCACTCCAGTATTTGCGCTTGCTAATACATTGTAAATATTTAATACCATTGGCTGCTCTGGCTCCTCCATTTCCATAACTGAACCAATATCTTCCTCAAATTCACACCTTGAAGCCTCCATTATAAATGTGTTGTTGCTTCCCTAATTTTTCTCAGCTTCTTTTCTTCTTGCTTGAATTTTTAGTTTATATTATTAAAACAAAGGTCTTTACTTTTCATAATTCAACTCTAAACTTCTTACCAATTACTTTCTGCCACAATCATCCAACTCCCCTTAATACTACCTATCTTTTGGTATTTTAAGTAATGACTAAGCAACTCTTTGAAAAAGAACAAATTTTGTTTTTACTCAGAAATGTTAATAAATTTTTAATACAACAATTTACCGCCAAACATTGCCGCTAAAAATGCAATACTTTCTATTAGTAACCTTCCACACAGGAAGTAATTTTAGTCAAAGACAATCTACTATTATTCCTTGCAATTTGTAATTATTTATATATACCTATTTATATTTGTTCATTGAATTACAGAAAATAAGTAAATGGACACTTTGAATAGTCCACAGAAGTGGGTTTCTTCCGTACCTACACTTTAATAACTCTGTTTATTTAATATAGTATATATTATATTGTTTTCGACCTCCAAAAGAGAAAAGATCTTATAAGATTCTGGATGGAATTCTAGATTTTCTTTCTAATCTAGTTTCTGGCATCTTATCTGTTAATGTATGTTCTGCTGGACAATAACTAGCAATATTTGCAAGTGCTTTACCATTATTTGTGTTATTAATATATGAATAATTCCTATTAGCTGAGGATGTAAACGACATAATGGATGAAGCGCCTCCCATCATATTATCGCCTTTATTTACTACGGATTCTTGATGATTCAGTGTTTTATTATGATGATGCTGACTAGAATTTTCTGTATCAATTATCGATTCTTGCAGTACACACGGAATTACATTTGGATTAGACTCTCCAGAGTCTAAAGTCAAGCTTCTTCTTGAGCTATTTCCTCCAACTATTACTTTCTTCTCTGTATCCCTAGCTATATTCTCTTGTTGAATTAAATTGTAATTAGGAGATGATGTTGCTGTCAAAGGATAATGAGGAGATGAATTGCTGACTCTACTCTTTGCAACAGGTACAAAGACACTCTTATTAACTTCCTTCAATATTAAATTGAAATTTTCTCCTCTAAGTTGGTTTTCATAGCGAATTTGGTTCTGTACCTGCCCAATACTCTTACCCTTATTTTGGAGATGAGAATAATCAATACAAGTTTGTGGTTTAGGTAATGAATGAGGAGCCTGAGTAATCTTTGAAATTGATGGATCTGGTACCGGTTCTTGTCTTAATACTGAAGCCTGATTCTTAATCTTCTTCGCTTCTGCACTATTAGTCTTGGCAGAATTATTCAGTGATAACATCTTCATAGCCACAACATATCTTTGCCTAACAATTTCAATCATTTCCTCGATAGAACTATACTTTAGAGCTTGAGAACTTTCTTCGGAGTTATTCTCGGTGGCAAATGATCCATTCGACTCCAACAAATAATGATAATAAACAACACAAATGTCCTTAATAGTTTCAATAATATCCAAGTCTCCCTCTAGAGCTGCTCTAACCTTCTCCCATACCATCTTAACAATATATGGAAGAAAACCATATCCAACAAATGGGTCTTTATCTTGAACCTTTTGTTGGTCATCTATACTATTTGAACTCAATATAGCATCGCCATTCCTCTCAACCTCGTTTCTTAAATCCTGAAACATAATCCTATAGATACGATGGAACAGATCTATAAGAGAATTAATCTTCTCACCAACAACATCAATTGAAACCCCATTTCCAAGAACTCCTTCATTTTGGTTATATGAATTACCAGAATTCTGATGTGAAACTACGCAGTTTAGTGCAAATGTTAACACAAACTGATCCATCGTAGTTAACTGCATTAATGGGCCAATCAACATCTCTTCTTTGTCTGAAAGTTGGAAGTTGGATTCATGGCTTTCTAATACCTTATCAAAAAGACCAGCACTGCCAACTATTTCATTATATAGTAATTGTTCCATAAAAGTGAAGAAATGATCTACTTCCTCAATTCTAATTGGCTTTTTTGTACCATTTTCTATCTCTGATTTAATTTCATGACTAATAATTTTGTTTAGTTTAACATCCTCTACCTCATTAGCACTTTCTTTAATCACTATCTCACCTCCAGCCTTTCCTACTTGATAGGAATTGAAATTACTACCACTCTCAGGAATCACTGGTAATGTAACAGCATTCAATTTTGATAAATCTATTGACATTGGATAGTTCTCATTTGAATAAGTAGAGTGGAAATTTGGAAGCATCATTCCATTACTCATAGTCTCACCGCCCATGTTGAAATTGCTGTTATCACTTACTTTTCTAGTTGAACCATATATACTATTTGTATCCGGTTGTTCATTTGTATTAATAATTGACTTTGGAGAGCTCTGAAAATGAGGATTAATTACTCCATCATTCAAACTTTTGCCACCTCTCTTCTGAATATCATCCTGAGATACATAAGAATAGTTGCCTGCTCCTACTGTAATATTAGGCACAGAAAAGACTTTGGGAATCATGGATATGATTGACTGACCCATATTTTGAAGTGATTGTCCAAAAGTTTGAAATTTGTTGAAATTTTGCATTCCACTTCGATCATCAGCTCCAGCATTTGAAGAATTCATCATTGGTGAGCCCAAAGATCCGGACTCCATTACTCCCTTATTTATTTGAGCTGCAATATGTGGGGAGATATAATTTGAGGTTGGCCTCATGAATTGTTGAATTGGCATTTGCTGATATGATACATTAACAGGAATTTGGTAAGGTATATGCTGAATTGCATTTGGAACAACTGACGGAGTTACTTGGTTAGCTATAAATTGCCTTCCATCATTTACTGTGTAATAAGAATTTGGTGCAACACTTCCTCTAAATGCTAACCTTGGTGTATAATTTGAGTCCAGAGCATTTGAAACAACGGGGATTCTAGACATATAAGAGGAAACTCCATCTTGATAAACTGAAGATTTTGTATTATAATCAAAAAAGGTCCCTCTAGAAGTCAACGGTCGAGGAGACAATGTATCTTGGCTCGCGTCAAATCCCTCATGAATCCCAGAGTTCTGTTTTTGAAGCCTTTTTTTAGATGGGGATTTCTTTTCTGCCACTTTCTTTCGTGGAGAAAAAACTTGCAACTTATGGGTATTTACATTGTTTGAAAACTTTTCATCTGGTTTACCTCTACTTTGGATTATTGGTGAATATGTTGTCTTTTCACTCAATTTAATATACTCTACATTACCTTCTTTCAAACTAAATGTATTATTATCACTTAATGGCTTGTTAACATTAGAGATTAAGTTCTCAGAATCTACTTTTTTATCTGTAATATTACTATCTTTAATTATTTCTATGTTTTCTTTCCTTTCTGGATTTCCTGACTCAAAAGAAACTCTCAAAAGTTGAGATGTACCTCTAAGCCTTCTTGTATCCACCAACTTTTTCAAAGTTTCAAAGTTAATATATTGGTCAGCTCCAAGTGGATATGGGACCAACTTCTCACCATTCTTTGCAGGGTATTGAATATCTCTCATTAAAAGCTCCCAATCATACATATTCCAGTATCCTTTATTCCCTTTATCATAGTACATAAATATCATTTCCAATCTTAACAATCCTGCTGGGCTGCTAGTAGAATGTGGAGTCGAATTATCCAATAGTCCTGCCAAACACATAAACTGGGAGCCGCTTAACATGTCAGTCCCACTCATGATCCAGCATAGGTCCCCTCTCTCTGTCATTGAGCTCACACCTCCTCTAATTGTATAACAGCTTTTTCCTAAGTCAAGCAATAACTTAGAAAGCTTTTCTCTGCTCAATCCTTCCTCTAATCCTGCATACTTACGAAAATATCCCATAACTTTATCAAACTTCTCTCCATCCCATTGTAGTTCTGCCCACAAAGAGTTGTAATCCTCTTCTTTGATTACCAACATCTTTCTTTCTTATCATACAACCTTGTATTCCCTCTCCTAAATTTATATATTTAATTATTTATATATATAAATATATATATACATATATTCATATATTTTCCTTTTTTTTTGCTTTGACATATCCCACCTCCTCTTTTGAAACCCCACAGTACGCATAAATAGCTTTGGCTTCTTTTGTCTATTTAAGTGGACATTTTTTAATATCAATATTTCTTGTATTTTTTAATTATTCTGGAAACTTGATACCAAAATTACTAGCAAAATTATACATTATCTCATTCATTTTATGAATTAATTATACACATCTACCGTTTTCTATTCACTCCCTTTTATTTTCTTAATCGTCCACATCATCCAGAGAATTACTCACTTAAATATAGCTTGATTTTTTTCTATTCTAAATAAACTCTACAAAACTACTAATGCGTGTCAAATTGTAAGATTTGCATGTATTTCCTATCTATTCCTCTCAAGTAATGCATGTGCATGCAAATATAGTAATTACCCATTGCTCCAACCTTAGCTACCGCCAAACAAAATGGCGGGAATCTCTTGAGTGTCAGAATGCAAAGTACACTGTTAGACTAATAGCGAGAAATTTTTTAAAAAATGGAAGTAAGCGAGCAGAAACAGACAAACTCCGTTAGCGACAGTGGAGTCGCAGAATTCATCGAGGCTGTATTTGGTATTGACCAGAAACTCATTCTTAAGATTCTCAATTTTACTTGTTTATTTTTGGCATTAGTTTCTTTCACAACGTCTTATATTGCGTATCAATACAATGAGATGTTGCATCTTAAACTCTTATTATCTTTGGCCGTGTTATTGGTTATCTTTTCAGGACTAATCTTCTGGTAAGTTTCTCTCATTTTCTGCAAGTTCTTCGATAGACTCATTCCCTGTGATTATTTACTTCTTTTGTTTTCCCAACAGGTACATTCCAAAGTTCGAGGAGTTCCTCAATGAAGCCAATAAATCATCCGACGAGAATTCGGACTCGCCATCTGACAAAAAGAACGACTAGTGAAGTAGCTTAGCCCCGTAGTAAGTAGTATAGACTAACCTTCCTACCCCCTCCCCCAACTGTAGTCTACCGTCCACCGCACGCCACCAAGGGCAGAAAACTACTAAAAGCAGGTACCTACAACAACGCAAACATACTAGGGACAAAAAGGCACAAAAGCTTAGGTCTTAGTGATACATTGGTTTATTGGTTGGCGACCACCGGCGTGGTCGCCGCTGCCAGAAATTTCGCCGTTGGAATTGATCATTGATCAATCCATAACCCTTCACAGACAGCGGAGTGCAATGCCCTGCTCAGGATTACGACAGGGTCATTCTTGAGCGACCCCGAGCGCCGGCCAGGTAAGTTTAAACTTCCAACCTCAGAATTCTATTCATTTTAAATGAGCACAGTTTTATGATGGGCATCGACAGGCGCCACAACTATTGGCGCCTGAATTGGTACCGAAAAATAGATTTAATTATAAAATGTCAAGAAAAGAAGAGGAAAATAGTGGAAGCATAGAACCAAAAGAATTGTTAGATGGATTAGCCATCCCTTTAATTATTAAAGATGAAGTCTGCAAAGAATAAGAGCCGAGGGGGTGCTAAAGGACTGAAATGGAAGGAGGTAGAGTTAGGCAGTGACTTATTGTCGGAATTCACAAAATATGGAGTAAGCATGATTGAAGAAATTTCAGACCCAACTGATATTTCTTTTTATGAGTTGGGAAAGGATAATAACTTAACATCAAACTCTGACTTTAATAAAAGTAAAATGGGGGTTGAGAAGCCTAGTAAAGTTAAGAAATCTAAAAAGAGAGCCAATAAAGACATTAATAAAGGCGAGGTTGAGCTCTCAGATAGTATTACGAAGAAGCAGAAAAAAGCTAAAAAATCATTAATTGAAAACAAAGAAATTAATAATAAGACTCAGAAAATAAGTTCTAAACAGAATGACCAGATCCTCGATCCAGAAGAATATTGGGAAGAATACTATGACTTAAAGCAAAAATTATCAAACTGGACAAATATTATTGATGAATCTACTAAAAACATGAGCAAAAAATTATCTTCTGAAGAAATGGAAGAGCTAAAGTCCCCAGATTTAGTTATCCACCCAAGCATTTTAAAAGGATTATCAGAGCTAGGGTTTTTAAACCCAACCCCAATTCAAGCTGCATGTTTGGTTCCTGCAATCAGGGATAGAAAAGATATAGTCGGAGCAGCAGAAACAGGTTCTGGTAAAACTTTAGCGTATGGAATTCCAATTATTGCAAACATAATGTTTTCAGCTCAAAGAAGAAGAGAAAAGCTTGAACAAAAATCTCTTAAGGAATATGATGATGGCTTTGAAGAACCAGATATCCAATTAGGTATAGAGGAAGATGAAGGCTTCAAAGAACTTGAGAGAATGGGATTTAAAATGACAAGTGTGTCAAATATAGATAGTAAAGTTTCAAAGAATAATTCGTTTAAATCTGATCAAGCTCTTCAAGCACTCATTGTACTTCCAAGTAGAGAACTTGCCATTCAAGTAAGGGATCATCTTAGAGCTTTAGGTAAATATACAGGTCTTGGTATTCATGCTTTTGTTGGAGGACTTTCTTTAGAGAAACAGGAAAGGTTAATAGCAACAAATAGAGTACAAGTTGCTGTTGGAACCCCCGGAAGGCTATCTGCTTTAATTTTTGGGGAATACGAGAACGAAACTTTGTTTGGAGATGAAAGAGAAGCTTCTAGAAAACAAGTTAATACAACGTTATCAATTGATGAACTAAGATTCTTGGTACTTGACGAAGCTGATAGACTAATCGAACAGGGACATTTTAGAGAATTAAAGCAAATTCTTCAGCTTATTTATTCTGATAATAAGGAGAGTAAAACTCCCAGGAAGATTCAAAACTACTTATTTTCAGCTACTCTGACTCTGCCAAATCACTTACATCCAAGATTTTCTAAGCTTAATACAAGAAACACAGGTAAACAATCAAAAGGTAAAAAAGATATTCAAGATAATAAAGTTACATCTATAATGCCAGAAAATTCCAATAAAGCAATGCAGAGTATTATGCAGTATGTAAAACTTAGGGAGAATCAGCTATTCATAATAGATTTATCCAGGTTCAAGACAAAGTCTTTATTGGATGAAAATGGAGAGCAGGTCCAAACTATGAGCCAACCAAATGGAATTATACAGCTTCCAAAAGGACTCAAAATTTCAATGATTAAATGTGAAAGCGATGAACTTGAAATGAGATTAGTTTTATACCTACTCAAATACTTTGCTCCAATATGGGATACCAAGGCAGGAAATCAGCAATGCTCTCTCTGTCCAAGTTATATTGAAAATGGGAAAATACTAGTCTTTGTCAATTCCATATCATATGTATATAGACTAGCTCCTCTTTTATCTTTGGTTCTTGTTTGCAAAGATACTCATGAAAAGGAGCTTCCTGGCCCAAAAAAAAGAAAAAAGTGTAGTAAGGCTTGTAACGAAAAATCACTCAAGATCATTGGAATACATGGCAATCTCTCTCAAAAACAGAGAATTCAAGCTATTGAATCGTTTAAATCATCTAACTCTGCTATTCTTATATGTACAGACGTCTTAGCAAGAGGTCTTGATATCCCAGAAGTAGATGTTGTTGTCCACCTCCAAGCCCCAAGAAATATCTCACTTATGATTCACAGAAGTGGAAGAACTGCTAGAGCTTCCAGACAAGGCGAATGTGTTCTTTTCTGTACTCCAAAAGATGTTCCTGCATATTCCAAACATCTTAAAGCAATTTCCTTAAGCTTTGAATCCGTCGGAATTCCAGATGAGCTTCAAGGTTTACTATCATCACAAGTATCGCATGTACAGCAACGTTTAGAACTTGCAAATGAAATTGAAGGTCTTGGACACTCTATTCTAAGAAAAAAAAGAAACAATAGCTGGATGTTGAATAAGGCAATTGAGGCAGATTTGGAGCTTTCAGATCAGGAAGAGTTCTCCCTTTCTCCTGACCAAATGAAGGAAATCCAAAATTTAAACTTAAAGAGAAACTATTTCTTTGACTTTGTAAAAAACTTTCAGAAATTCTAAGAAACTCGCATTCATAAAAACGTACAATAATACTATTAGATATATATATATATATATTTCTAGTTTTTATTCTTTATATTTAAGTTTTATTTTTCGCTCAATCCAAACAAATATCAAATCACCAAATTTCCTAGATCATGTTTGAGAAACTCTAGTATTCGAGATTTTATATTGGCTTAAATTTTGGAATCCTAAATAAGTCATCAAGTCAAAAACTCTTCTAATTCTTATTATCTCTTAAATTATCATATTCTATTTCTATTAATGCTAAACTCCCCCTCCAATATAACGCTTCTAACTGGTCTTAGCGCCAAAACTCAATTCAAAAGGTCAAAAAATAGGCTCTTAAAATTGAACGAGTCTAAATAGAGAAATATAAACTCAATAGATGGAGGAAAAGTACAGAAACCATGTTTCTGGATTGTACTTATTATGTCCAACAATTCCGCCTAGAGTCCTCTCAAATGAGCAATGGTGGGAGGTGATGAAAGAACTAAGTGGGTTAAGCCACACAGTACCAATGTTGGAGGAAGGCTTTAGAAATTCATCAATAATCCAACTTGAGTATCTGATTACCCAATTTATACAGTCAAATCCCCCTGCTTTAGCACTCAGGTGGTTGATGAATCTTTATTCACTTACAAATAGTTATGTAAAGCTATCCGTCGGTAGATTGCTTGAAGAGACAATGTTAATATTATACAGATTTACGGGTACTGAGCTTCAAGATATGGATTTAACTAAGCTTAAACATCACAACATTGGAATAGAACAGCAACAATCTGGGCAAACACAATTCGACAATGATAATGAATCTAGTACAAAATTAGATGGTGGCAATATATTAGATATTACCAGTTCTCAAGCCAGAGAAATACAACCAAGCCATGTAATCAATTCCTTATATATAGTTCAAACCCTCCTTAGGCTTGAGATCCTGGAAACAAGAAAGCACTTTCCTGGGCTGATTAGATGTCTTCCTCAACTTCTAATACATGTAGATACAAGCATGAGAGATGCTGCAAATGAGTGTTTACTTTCAGTATTATCTTTAGGTGTCCCAGGATACTCACTTTCTGATCAGCTTCTAAATACTCTCATTCCAGGAGTAAGAATTTTACTTGAATTTGATGATTCTTTTAATTTAGAGCGTACAATGCAATCTATTACTGTAATTCTAATACAGCAACCAAAACTCGCAAATACCAGAAAGCAAGAAGTACTTCAACTTATTGTAAATACATCTTCATCTCTAAGTTCCAGCCAAAATTTCACTTTAAAAACTTCTGGTTTGATAGAATCAATTTCCTGTTTGCTTGCTAACTCAACAATCTCACAATTCTCGTCTTCTAAGAAGGATTCGGAGCTTTATGACTCTATTAGCTACATTTCAGGGCTCACCAATATTCAGTTTTCCTCTTATGGGCTTGGATCTTATCCTATACAGGGAGAGTATTTCAGAATCATCTTGTGTAGCTCAATTCTCAAGATCATTGACTCTCATACTTTGCAAAAGACCCCAACTATATCTCAATTAGAGCGTGTCTGGAGTCTTATTCTTGAACATTTGCAAACTCATTTTATCAGGAAGCATATCACTGAAAACCTTCAATGGCTCACTAATAACCATTGGGTCTTTCTTTGGACTCAAATTCTCAAGAAAGTTCTTGTAATAGTCCTATCATATATTCAAGATAGTTCATACATACAGAATAATGCGCTAGAACATACTGGAAAGGTTGTATGGACCAAATTTGAGCAATTTCTTAACCCAATTGCTAAAATTTCACCAAGAATATCTCTGGAATGTATTCTTGAACTTGTTTCATATTCAGAATCCACCAACTGGATTTGGAAGCTTAACAAGGAGTTTTTTGAGCTCTTTTTAAGATGGATTTTTCAAATTTCCCTTACTGAGAACTTTGAAATACCTCTAACCAGTTATCTTTCTGGTTATGTTTCAGCTATCTTGATAAGCCAATACTATTTTCCACGTAATAATCATCATAATGATCTTCTTTTGGTTGAAAATATTGAATCTATCCTACTAAATTCTATATCCTTTACCAAAGAAAAGATACCGATCGGTCAAAGTGAAACAAATAATACTGAATTCCACGAAGCTTTGCTCCATAACTCACATTTCTTAATAGGAATTTCCAATTCCTGTTCAAACCCTTTAATTACCATTGGAATTCTAAACCACATTATTTATTATCTGGTTGAGTCTCCAGAAATTCAAATCTTTTCAGATCCAACAAACTCCGATGAGAAGCTGTTCATTTTCAACAATATTTTCCTCCTCATCCAAAACTTGCTAACTAATATTCTTTACTTAAACAAGTATAAAAATAATGATATTGATTCCATAGCTACAACTTTAGTTTCCAAACTATACCTACTAGTTCCAATCTGGAAAAGTATTTTATCAAATTATACAATAGAGAAAATTGTCGTAGTTATTGAGTCTTTAACAGAATCATGCGAAAGACTTCAACTTCTTATGGAAAGTAATGAATCTGAAACATGGACCATCTTTGATGACGAAAAAGAAAACCCTGTTATTCTTCTATTCAAGGATCTGAAACGATGGCTAGCTCTATTATGGACTACTATTGAATCTTTCCATCTTTATATTGAACTTTTAGAAATGCTTAACCAAAATGAAAAATCTCATACAGAGAATAATAAACTAGAAAAGTTTCTTATGAAGGCTTGTTTCTCTATTATAGAATGTTTACTTCCTTTTATACCTTTAAGCTGGACAAAGTTCTTCCCAGAAACAAATAATGATTTCTCAGCCTCTGAAATTAATCCTGAGCTTGGCTCTATATTATGTTCTCCTTCCAGCTCCCTCGAAGATGTTGGAGAGTACCTCAGGAACTCTTCATTCTCAAAAGACACAATTAATCCACCTTCTGGAACTAAATCCAATGATCATATGAAAGTTTTTCTCCAAACTATTGAAAAGTTTATTTTCCCTTTTATTGGAGATCAGAACTGCTTTTCAAAATCCGTACATATTAGTGCATTAATCATGTCTCTAAAGCTTTCAGTTTATAAGCAACTAAACAAAAGTCTATTTTCTTACATAAATCATCCTCCAATTTCAAATAGATCTCTGGCAATGCTTATTTCTGATGTTGCATCAGATCAAATACTAATGTTAGACTTGAAGGTTCCATCTGAAGTTTTTCCTTCAACCAATCTTTCCAATATTAACGAAATCAAAAAATACAACAATATATCCATAGCCTTATTCTCAAATAATGATATATTATCTCTTCCAAAATATAATAGCTATATTACCACTCAAAATGACTATAATACTACTTCTAGGCTTGGACTTATGGAATCTATGCTACCTCATTCAGAATTTGCCTCTCTGATTAACCAAAAAATGGTCACCTCAAACCAACAACTGGAAGTTTATTTTAGAAAAGAAACTGCTCAGTTGCTTTCTAATATTATTTCAGAAAGTCATTTTCTTGATCAAAACAACTTATTTTCTCATGAAACCATCAAAACCATCTTCAGAATACTCCTTAAAAGGTCAATCCATGTTGATAAATTCTGGTCATCTGTACCTTCAGAGTCCCAATACTACCAACAAGAAAACTCAAATGTGAAAATACAGAATTTGTTTCCATTTTACAATGATCTTTCTCCATCATTGTTCATGATAGCTCAGAAAGGCCTGGTATCTTCCCCAAATAATGTCTCAATTTTACCTCTATTATCCATTATTTGGTTATTTAAGGATATTTCTGAGAAAATCATAACTAAATTGAATATGTTTGTGTCTAATAATAGCTCACAAATTGATCAAGAACACCTAAAACTAATTAATAATTCTCAAGATTTTCTATTCCATATATTTTCATTTCTGATCAAATTTTTATTTGGATATAGGTATCGTGATTTGAAACAACAAATAAACTACCAAAGCCAAAATAACGGAAAGAAGCTTCCACCTAGAATCAAATCCTGCATTATTCGATACTATACACTTAATCTTCTTGCTTATCTATTATCTTACTTGCATAATAATAAATCCATCTTCTCTCATTACTACTATGCAAAGCAAAAACTTGAATACTTAATATCATGGAGTAATTATTCACTTTCACGTACTAATAGGTCAAGTGAAGATTCAGATTCTTTGACAGATTTATATTTCTTATTTTCTATACTCAAGTCAAAGATAAAGAATATGGACCAAGACCTCTCTCATATTATCGAAGTTTTCCTTAAAGATCACTTTAATGGAAATATCTCAGAAAAGAACAAATTCTTCATTTATCGTGTCAGAAAAGATATCAATTTTCAGAATAATTTTATTGAAGTTGAATCTGACAAACATTTTGGATTTGAAATTGATTCTTCCAGATATCAACTAACTCTCAAAAGTATATCTATTCTAAATTACTTTGGTGAGTATCTTTGCTTCTATAGTTTGAGAGAGCTCATGAATATTGAAATATTTAACCATTTAATTGAATTAGTTCATAACAATTTCATGATTTTCCTGAAATACCCAAAATCATTTGAGGATCTTAAACAACCAAAAACTAACAATTACACAAATTTTAATGTTTTAATGTGCGTTTCTCTTAGTCTGATATTCCATTCCAGGCTACACGAAATTTCATTTATTGACTATTATGGTACATTATATATACCAAATACCTGCAAGATATTCTTCTATCAGGATGGTTTCCTTTCTAGTCTTTGGAAGTTTATTAAAAACATTTATTTCTCGTCAAATATATTCTCTGAAACTCATTCACTAGAAATTCTTGCCCAAGAGCCTTTAAAAAGAATGCCATATTTAAATCTTTTAGGACTTCTTATTATTAATAGCAGTTTTATTCTCAGACAAACTAAAGTACTTGAGGAATTATCAACACAAGATTATGTATTAATTCTAAACCAAGATGAGAAACTTATTATCATTTTGATTGAGTGGATCTTAAAGAACTACTTAATTCATAATGAAATATCACTATCATTTCTCAAATCAGCACTTAAAGCTATGAAACCTTGGAAAATTAACTCTATTTTGATAAAAGCAATTAAATACCTGAGTAAAGAACCAGAAAATATAGATTTCAATCAATCTAATAGTATTAATGAAATTTCTAAGTTCTTATTGGATGAAAATAATAGTTTTAATCTTTCTACTTTTATACTATATATTCAATTAAAACCTTTCATATTTACCAAAAGGGACTCCTCAGAAGAAGAATTTGATTCAAATGAAGACCAATTAAGATCAATATTAGGAGTTAGATTTATTATTAATTTGGATATTATTGAAAAAATTTGTGAGACAATTCAAGCTAGAATCGTTCAAGTAAGTACATTTGATTCTTTATTAACCCAAGAAATGATTGCATACTCTTTTTGGAATTTTAATAAGGAAAATTTGGGAATAGAAGCCTCAGATCTTTACCTTCTCGGAGAAGTAAACAAATTCATTTTCAAAATTCTTTCGTTGATTTTGGGTTGTTTTGAAACTTATATTGCAAATCTGATGTATATTGAGTCATGTATCCTAAATCGAATTCTTTCGATTTTAAAGTCCATTATTTCTTTGATTCCAGTATCTTCACAGAAAATATCCATTTCCAAGTTTTCTACTACTCTAAATAAGATGATGGTTATGTTGTTAAACTTTGGATCAAAAAACCCAGAAAACAGTATCATTATTAATATTTTAGAGTTCTTTATTCAAATATATTCATCACTATCTAATGAATTTAAAGAAAGGATCTGGAATACAATTCTAGAAAATACAAATAAACAATTAGATAAATCAAGCTCAGAATTATCTCATTCTCATCTTTATTTGCTTTATAAACTAACAGAAACTGCTGGTTTCGAAAATCAGTGTTTGTCTCAAAAGAATGAGCAAGATCTAATTCTTATTTGTGGTAAAACCTTGGATATAATGATTAATTCTCAAGATATTGAACTATGTCTCATAAGATACTTTGCTTATATTGGCTTCTTCATGATTAATTCAATTGAGAATATCCACCACAAAATAAAAAATGATGAAATTAGGGAGGTTTTTAACTTTGAAAATCTTCAAATATTGATCCAGAATATTATTAAAAAAAACCATACTCCAACTTTTACTGAAAAAATTCATTATATACCATCATTAGTCTCAATTTGGAATTCTATTAATTACTCTACTGATTTTACAGAAATCGTTGTTGAGCTTCTTGTTTATTTTTACTCTTCTAGATCTAATAAATCCAGTTTGCAGAATGTAATCTTCTTTTTAGAGACTGTTTCATCTTTGAGGTGGTTTCTATTGGATAAAAAGGTCTTATTTTCAAGCTTGAGACAAGATTTACACCTGGATTTTCAAACTTTATCAATAAGGTACTTTGAGAATGAAATATCTAAACTAGAGAAAGAAGGGGTAAATGATGATATTGTTATGTTGAATAAACCACCAAACTTTACTAAATTTGTTGGGATGATTTACTTATTCTTTTTAGATATCTTTAGAGTTGAGAAAGATCTTAATCTTGAAGAAGATACCATTTTAGAAGGAACTTGCAACCAGCTTGTTTATCTCAGAGTTTACCAGCTAATTCATGAGCTAATAGTTTTAGAATCTTTTGGAGATGATCAAATACAATTGGAAATGGTAATCAAGTCAAATCAAAACTTATTACTAATACACAAAGGAATTTCATTGAAAAGTTTTGGCTCTGACTCGAGTGCAAAAGAAAGGATTTCTAAAGAAAGCTATGAATTAATTATGAATAATATGAGATTCTTGATTGGGAAAAGACATTTCTCTGTACTAATATATACTCATATTAATTGGATTGAAGATGAGATCAGAAGCTCAATAATTAATTTTGGATTGGAGTGCCTAGAAATGGATTACTATATAAATTTAATAGACATGCTTTGTGAGATTTTAATAGAAATTCATGGACTTAGAAAAGAGATTCAAATTGAAAATGAGGATGACAAGACCATGATTGAGAAGGTAACAAAGGTAATTTTCCGTATTTTCAAATATCAACTTTATTCTCAAATATATAGTCACCCAAGTTACTTTGAATTGTTCAAAAATTTTACTCGAGATCACAAAATATGTGAAAATGAAGATCAAATTCAAATTCCAGATTTTTCAATAATATTAAGACATCACAAGAAACTTGAAATTATGAGCCTGAATAAACTTGAGGAGCTTCTTGAAAAAAGCAATGAATTTAATCATCAAGTATTTGACTTATTAGTACTTTCTTTGTTACCTTACAACTATACATATAACTTAGAGTATGGAAATGCTAGAAATCTAGTAAATACACGATTATTTAAGAGTTGGGATATTTTAAGAAATTTAGTCTTAAATGAAACAAGAAAAAAAGCAGATTTTTCTCTAGAAATTGGTAAATCTTCTTTGATCATTAAAATAAAGACATTTCTAAACAAATATTTAGAAATTTTAAAGAAACTGAACCAAGATGATTTTTCTATAGTCTTACCATCTTCTTCTGTTGTAACTTGGTTTCAAGCTTTATTTGAACAGGAAGGAAGGGAAATCATAGAACAGGTAGAAAACTGTTTAAGTGATAATGAGTTAAAACAAGTTGAATATGAGTTTTCAAAGTGGATTAATATGGGAGACTTTTATTTACCCACGGGACATCAAGAAATCTCTATAGAATTATTATCAAAACTTATAATATACCAAGAAGATGAAACAAAACAAGGTAATTCAGGGAAAAAAGAATGGAAAAATATTTGTGTTGCTTCTATTAAAGAATTAGAAAAGGAAATAGAAGAAATCTTAGAATCAATTAACTAAAATAGAGTTTTAAACCTTAGAATTTAATTTATTTAATACTAGTTCTTATTCTAGGACAAACATTCATTGCTTGTAATTCTTGGAACAATAGCTTACATGCATAAGGAAGTCTAATAATAGACACATCTTGAGAACTTTTACAATAGTGACAGTAATTATTATAACCAAAAAGACCACATTGATTACATACATTAGTTTCGAAAACGTCTGAATTCAACATAAGTCTTTCAATTAGAAGGTTGCTTGCTCCATAAGCTACTAAACAATCTCTTTCCATTTCACCAAGACGTAGTCCTCCATCCTTAGATCTTCCTTCAGTGGGTTGTCTGGTAAGAATTTGTCTAGGACCCCTTCCTCTTGCATGCATTTTATCGAGAACCATATGTTTCAATTTTTGGTAATAAATAGGCCCAACAAAAATATAGGCTTCAATTGCTTCTCCTGTGGTTCCTGATGTAAGATACTCCTTTCCAGAATAATGGAATCCATGTTCTACTAAACATTTAGCAGATTCTTCAAGAGGAGTGCCTCCAAAGGCTGTACCATATCTATAATTTCCATCTAAGACACTTGCTTTGCTAGAAATAAGTTCAAGTAACTTTCCAACAGTCATTCTAGATGGGAAACCATGAGGATTCATAATAAGATCTGGACACCATCCAGTTTCTGAAAATGGAAGATCCTCTTGAGAAATGATTAATCCAACAACTCCTTTTTGTCCATGTCTGGAACTAAATTTGTCACCAAGTTCTGGTCTTCTTGTTTGTCTAGTAATTACTTTGTAGATTTGGTTTCCATCTGCATTTTCAGTAAGGATAACTCTATCTATATAAGATGATGTTGGACCTTTATATTTTACTGGAGAAGGTTTATATTCAGAAAGGTCAAATTGAGATGGGTCTCCAACATATTCTCTTGTATTTATAGGAGACATTTTATTAACGATAATATCATCCTCAGAAACTTGTACACCTACATTACATACTCCATCATTATCTAATATACTATCATTTTTAAATGAAAATCGTCTATTTCCAGTATTGCCTGATCCTACTGATATAGGTCTAACTACTCTTTCCGAGAGTCCATTTGGTAGTTTTTGCAATTCTATTGTTTGTCTTTTCATTACAAAACATCTAGCAAACCCTCTATCTACAGAAGCTTTGTTCATAACAATAGCATCTTCAATATCATAGCCCGCAAAACTCATTACAGCAACAGAAGAGTTTTGACCTGCAGGAAGTTGCTCAAAGTTAATCATTTCTATAGTTCTAGTTTTGCAAAGAGGTTTTTGAGGGTAAACCAAAAGATACAAAACAGAATCACAACGCAGGAATTGATTAAATCCTACAGAACCCATAACTTGCTTTCCCATAGCACATTGATAAGTATTTCTTGGACTCTGATTGTGATTTGGATAAGGAATCAATCCACTAACAACTCCCAAGATTGAAAGAGGATCAATTTCCAAATGTGTGGTCTCATTTGTTAAGTTTTCATCTCTAAGAGCTATTAATAAGTTATTCTCCTCATTTACATCAATCCATTCTAAAATACCTTGAGAAATAAAATCGCTAAAAATGATTTCACCTCTTTTTAACTGTTCAATATGTTCTTCTTTTAATCTTGGAACTCCTTGATCTACGATAATCAAGGGCCTACAAAGTCTTCCTCCATCTGTGGCAATCTGAACAGACGAATGGATATGATTACAAAAAATGGATACAAATTGTCCAATAAACCCTTTTCTTCTCAAATTTCTGAGCTGGCTTGCAAGTAACTCAGGTTTTCTATGAACTCCTAAAAGAGAACCATTAATAGATACATAATAGTGCTTTTTTACATTATTCTTTCCAGAAGATTCGTTTTTCAAATCTTCGTTTGATAACTTTTCAGATTGTTTAGTATTAAAGTCGAGATATGAACATGATGAAATATCTTGAACTCCTAATGTAAATAATAAACTAGTTAGATATTGTGGACAATGATCAGTAGTAATATGAGTAGTCAAAGCTAAGTTCTTTACTAATCCACAAGATTCTCCTTCTGGAGTATCACAAGGACATAAAATTCCCCATTGAGAAGGTTGTAGAGCTCTAGGACCACTAACCTTTCTAGCCTTTTCAAATTGGGAGTCAACTCGTGTCATAATTCCAAGAGATGCGATATATGAAAATCTAGTTAGAACTTGTGTCATTCCACTCCTTTCCATTCTAAAACGTTTAATTGACCAGTTTCCAGTGCTAAGAGCAGTTTGCATTCCTCTTGTAATAATATCAGTTGGAAGGTTTCTAAAGCAATCAGGATATGTCGAGTTTGAATCGTCTCTTCCTGTGCCTGCTTTACTGGCATCTCTTGTTTGGAAATAACGAATCAAAGTTTGATCGATTTGTTTTTTAGTAAGAACTGAAAATCTCTTGAAAAGGTCTTCAAATAAGATAGAAATAAGTTGTCCAGCCAATTCAATCCTTTTATTACCATAATAGTCTTTGTCATCCAGTAGAGAATTATCTTCAGAAGCATCCAAAACTCTTTTTGCCATTAAACAGAGAAATAAGGCTTTTGGATGGAGATCAGTATAAATAGTTCCAATATGTGAAAGTAATACCCTATTTAGGGTTTCAAGAACATCATCAATACTAGTGCCACATAATGAGCTTTTTGAGCCTCCAAATTCAGTAAAGCCAGAATTCTCAGCACTTTCTTCCGCATTAGATTTATCAAAACCTCGACTAGAGCCAAAAGTTGATTTAAACTTAGATTTGGCTTTCTTTGACATAAAAAGTAGTGCTTGTCTCTGAGTGAAAATCCCTTCTTGATGTACCTCTTGAAGGGAGTTTATAATTCCTTCTTGGTGATGAGGCTCGTTTCCAATCATAAAGAATATTTCTTGTTCAGTTTCAATTCCCATTGCTTTAAGCACAATACAGAGAGGTATTTCATCAGAAAATGAATTGTGACGTAAATACAACTTTCCGTTCTTAAAGACTACAAGAGTTCTGCTTTTACTTTCAGCAGTTGTAGACGTAACTGTTGCACAATAGTTGTGTTTATTGTCTAATTCTACAATGATTCTATTTTTACTAAGCTGCTCTTGCATTAAAATAGCCTTTTCTGTTCCTTTAACTACAAAATAACCACCTGGATCGTGAGGACATTCATTAAGCTTTACCATTTCAGCTGCAGTTTTTCCATGCAAAATACATACTTTAGATCTTAACATAACAGGAATCCTACCAATCTCTACGTTCTTCTTCCTGACAACAGTGTTTCCCCTTACATAGTCAACATCTACAAAGATTGGTGCGGCGTAAGTAATATCTCTCATCCTACACATCATAGGAGTCAAGTCAACAGTAATCATATTTTCCTCAAGCTTTGGCATTCCAACCCTAGCATCCAAGAACTCTATAAAAAATGAGGGATCCACGTCACTTCTGATCATTCGGTTAGCATTTGCTCGAACAATACTTTGTATTTCCGTGGTCACAAAGTAGTTATAGGAATCAATATGGTGCTTAACTAAGCCTTCAGTCTTCAAAAAATATGGAAGAAGTCTCCACTTATCTTTCATAGTATTAACTGGTTTCAATAAGTCATCCAACTTATCATTTTTACTTTCTTCAATCTCCATTTTAGTATCAAATAGACCTTGGGAAGATGATTTCTCTGTGTCATTTATTAGACAAGTTTTCTTCTCTTTTAAATCATCTAAATCCGTATCTAAATTCATATTTACATCAATGTTCATCATTTTAGTACCGTTTCCATCAAGCTTAGCGACTTCTTCCACTTTACTTTGAAAGTCCTCCATTTCCTCATCTTTTACTTGGATTGTATCCACTTCAATGAAGTCATTATCAGAAAATCTAACTTTCTTTTCACCTGACATTTTTTCAGCTCCTTTCAAATGAATTATATATTATATTCAAGACAAAATATACTCACTATTTGCAATCAATTTTTCATTTATTGACTATATCTTAGTTATTATAGTAACTAGAAAATTGAAACTTCTTAGTTGAGCTTAAAAAAAACAAAGGCCAGCGATTTAAGATCTCGTTAATTAAAGTTAGTAGCTCTCCTCAATTCTTTCTATTCTTTCAATTTAGAAGGAATAAGAAAAGAACATTGTTTTTACTCTCTTTATTAATTGATTTACCTCTAAAAGGCAAAAAAGACATGTTGGCGCCGGCGCCAACAGTTGTTTAATTATGATTATTCAAGATGAAGGAACAGGCAGAGCTGAATTAGAGAGAATTAAAAGTTTCGTAAAAAATCTTAAAATGAGGCACACTAGAGAGAGAAAGTGTGATCAAAACGTTTGAGAAAATATTTTTAGAAAACAGGTTTATTCCTACTAGAGTTAATTTAAAAAATAGTGTTTCCTAAAAGCCTAGGAGAAAAGGAAAAAACTAAGAGTACTGCAAACAATAAAGAAGGATAAAAAAGCACTATAATGGACCAATTTAGGTCTAGAGAAAGACTTATATGGGGTGTAGTGGGGGAAGAAGCTTTAAAAAACTCTAAAATATTAATTTTAGGGTCGTCTTCTATATTAACCTCAGAATTGGCAATCTCGTTAGCATCTTCCGGAATTGGAGAGATAGTATTGGTGGACTGCCAAATCGCTACTGAGGAAGATTATGGTGTATGCCTTAGCCTTGATGGTGAGAAAACAAACATTGTAAATCAGCCCAAAATATATCTACTAAAAGATTTTTTGTTAAGTCTGCAAGTTAATATCAGAATTAAATGTGTATTGGAGTCTCCAGAAAAATATTTGGAGACTCTCATGAACGAACCTCTAAACTCCCATCCTTTAGAGTACAGCGTAGTTGTTTGTTGTAATCTCCCTGGTAATATTGTTGAAAATGTGTACAATTTGGCGAAAAATGGTCAAGGAATCTCAAGTTGTTTTATAATAAGCCTCAAGTCAAGGGGCGAACTTGGACAATATCAGGTGTTTAGTACAAATCAAATGTATGTAACTTTTGATCTTTCTGCTGAAAGCAAGAACCTTGCAAAGCTTCACGGACTTCAGCTTTTTAAGCCAATTGAATCATTAATCAATCTTGCTTCTGAAATTGATTTTAAAGAGTTGGAAGATAGCTCATCTGGATTAAATGATTTTTTGTCTAAAATACCATTTCCAATATTGTTGGTTTATATTGGGTTAAATGCCGGTTTGTTTCGAGGATCGGAGTTTGGGATGGATCGAGAGAATCTCAAAAAGAGATTTAAAGATAGTTTGGAACAAATTCTAAAAGATTATGATTTTCCAAATTATATTGAAGCAAAAAGATATCAATATTTGGTGTTTTCAGATCCTGAAGATCTTCTTGGAGATCAAATATTTCAATTACTTGAATCTCAGAAATTGTATAGTAATTTTAATGGCCAGTTTTCTTTAAATAAAAGATCTTTTTCTACTATTAATGTAAAATATCAAATAGTGTTAAGTTGGATTTACAAGTTTCTGAACGACTTTGGAAGACTTCCTGTCAACAAAGAGCTACCAGAAATGCATTGTGAAACTGTTTCTTATCTTCAACTCCAAAAGATATTTCATGAGCAGTATACTTTGGACGTTTCCCGGATTTCTAATAGTAATACTGGAAAAATGAATATCTCCAATTCTGATTTCGATCTCAATATCTCTGACGAATTGGTTCAATTTGTTTGTAGACATTTATACTGTTTAAGATTCATAGAATTCAAAAATACATCCTTTAGGTGGGGAGAAATACATAACAAAATTAGTAATGTGGATCCAGCTCTAACAGAAAGACTTGTGGAAGTTTTTTTGGAAGATATTTCTCAAGAGTCCCAGCTTATAGAGTTTTTATTTCTAGACTTCTTGGACTATATCCATATTGATAAAGGATTAATTAAAGATTCTGAAGAAATTAAAACAAATTTTCAAAATTATCTAAAGTCATTAAGATTAGAATATATACAAATACCCCCTGATTTTATTCAGAGGTAAGTTGGTTTAAAATAAACACTATAGATTTATACAAAATTTATAAAAAAAAGTGCGAACAGAATTTGGGGAATCTCTATTTAATTATAAACATTTATTAACTTTTCTATTTCTTTAAACAAAATTATTCTAGCTTTGAGATAAAAGAAGAATTTGTGACATCTTCATATATTTCAGGTGTTTGCTCCCAAGAGATAATAAAGTTAGTAATGGGAAGATTTGTTCCCTTGAATAATCTATTAACTTGGAAGTAAGTTATCAGCGTGGTTTAATACACTTTTTTTTGAATTATCTTAATTAACATTAACAAAATTAATATTAAAAATATTAAGCTCAAAAAAATGTAGATGCTCCACATTTAAACTTTAGTTGAACAAATTTGGATCTAATGTAGAATTTCGGAAGTTTGTATAGTTAACTCCAAGCAAGTACGATGATAGAGCAAAGTGAATATCATATGAGTTATCTATTCCCTTTCTCAATGTAAAATCTTCGTTCTGACTTTCTTCATCAACTTGCGTTCTAGGATATGAATGATTTTGATCATTTAAAATTTGATAGTTTTCTCTAAAATCAAAATAAAGGTTTTTAAGAAGGTTTTCAGTTGAGTATGCTCCCATTTTAGACCTAGACATTCTATTAGCCGATGCTGACATTGCTCTAATTTCTGGATCATTTTGAAGAGAATCTTGAGTAGTAGAGTTATTGTAGGAGATTAAGTTTCTATTATAGTCATCAAAGGCTGTATTTCTTGTAATTTTTGTAGCACATTCGCACATTATGCTCTCAGTAAGGTGAGGACACATTTTTTGATTCATATCTGGAGGAGTAGAAATAAGAGGCCTACTTCTCTTTGACATGGAGTTTTGTGTACAAACATCGTCATTTGGACATTTTGACCAGTTAGACCATTCACCTACAAAACATTTGACGGGACAATCTATTGCAACAACATTAACATCTCCAGATATCCATCCAAGAGCGTGATATGTACATCCAACCTCACCAATAACTAATAAACAAGTTTCAACTCCAGAGATCCCTTGGAATGACCAATAAGTACAATTCTCAGTAATTTTGCAAAGGCCAAGACACTCATGCCAAGTATTAACATATTTTCTCATTGTTCCACCTCCTCTATTCATTTCTACCTTACATCCCCATCCAAGACCAACCACATGGTAATTTGGACAATTTGAAGGACAATCAGGACTTCCCTTGCACATAGCGGTTTCAATCAACCTTGGGCAGATTTCAGACTTATAAACTGGAGATCTAATGACATGTCTTACTCTTTGAGTGATTCCAGCACAATAAGAACTACAAGGAGTCCAAGCACTCCAGTCGCCAACTTTGCATGTAGTAGAGCAAGGACCAACCTCCGAAGCATTTTTTAGACCTGATATATAATTTTCATCAGGGTACTTGCATAATCTATCCCCACTTTTGATCAAACATTTCTTTTTTTCTACATCATAGCTCCATTTCTTACACTTAATAAAGAAGAATGCAACATAGTCCATACAAAGAGATGCACATTCTTGCCAAGAATCAGCCTTTTTAATCTTAATACTATTCCATCCCAAACAAAATAGTCCCTTCATATTAAGCCCATAAATAGGACAGTATTTTTTTGTAATGTTTGAGGCTGGTAAATCAGGAATATCTATTGGAACACTATTTTCAGGAGAAACTAACTTCATCATAGCTGAGTCTGGGTGTGTTTCAGAAAATTTTTCTGGGGTAATGTATTTGTTACTCCATGAAACATTAATGTATATGATTAAGAGAGAGATTAATAGGGTAGTAAAAGTAAGGATTTTTTGAAACATTTTAAATAATTAATCCATCAAACTCTAGTTCTGATATTTATTTCCATTAAAATTCTGCTTAAGCTAATATTTCTGGTTGAAAATAGCAATTTATTTACAAATTCTGAAAGCAATACTAAATAAAACTGCTACTTTTTGTAGCTTCAATATCACATAAAATAGAGATTTTTCCTCTATTTTGATTATATATAACTTTGCAGTACGATGTGTGTCAGTGTGGGTTAATTAATTATCTACCAGTTATATTCTGAGGATTTTTTTTTACTCAAATAATTTCTTGTTATTTTTATGTACCCGGTACCAGTTATAAGTTTTGGCGGTGACTCTCAATTCAATTGTAATGAGAGTCGTTTTCAAAATAAACAGTTAATCTTAAAGATTAGAGAGTGGGGGAAAGATGAGAAGGGATGCTTATTAAGTTAATAGGGGTTAAAGCATCATTGAGCACTATTTGGAGGAGCTCTAGGAAGTAGTAGTAACTCTAGATTTAGGGTCTGGTAACGACACTTTCAAATAGTAATTGAGTTATAATAGTTTCAAAATAGTATTAGCAGTAAAAACCAAATTTGTTACTGTAATAATTGTAATAATATGTAATAGTAGCTTTCTAGAACTATTTGAGACGAGAACTATGAATATGAAACTGTATTCGAGGAATAAGATTATGTAATATGTACTTGGCTATTTTACCTGAACAAATTTGCAATAAATATCAAGACAAACATTAATATATATAACCAACCTAAAAGAAACTACCTTTCGGGAAACAAATAGATCAGACAAAAAAAAGAGATACAAATGAACATTGATTGAAAGATATAATTAATAATCCCATTTTCTACTATCAAAGCGTCCATTAATCAAACTACAATAGAATATCCAGGAGATCAGAGAGTTGCTCTATTGATTTTCTACTTTGCAAATATTCGATTGAAGATTGATAAATATGGCTAATATAGCATACAAGGCGACAATTGTAAGGATGTATATATTTATATATATATATATATATATATAATTGTAATAGTTATAGGTAATTTGTAACATCTTCAAAGCCTGAGGATTGAGAAAAATGCTGGCTTAATAAGTATGTATTTGAATTTAAATAGCGTAAGGTGATCTGCATGTTGATTATTATTTACTGAGATGTTGATAGGAAGTGCCAGACGCTTTAGCTTATCCTCGCTTTTGGCATTTGTGTAACCACAAGATCAAAGTTGGACTGAATTCCGTCAAGAATGAGACAATTAATTACTCAATAGGAATTATTGTCATTTCCTGTAGAGATGTTTTCATTTTCGTAATCAAATCCATCGTTATTAGTTACAAGATTGTCAACAATATTAGGATTCTGGTTAGCGCTCATAGTGGAGTTGCTCTGATTCTTAAGTGTTGAAGTATCATAAGAATGATCAAATGGAGTTAAGTCATTTGAGAAATTTCTATGCTGATGAGATTGTAAGCCTTGGGGATTTTGAATCTGATTCTGTGTATAGGTCTGATTTTCTGATGTCTTATTGAGCAAAACATCTAAAACCCAATTAGTGGATGACTCAACAACTAAGGCATCCTGTGGATCAAAACTAAAAGATAATTGGGCTCCAGAATCATTAAAAGTAGAAAATGAGTCTTCATCAGTATAACCTGTAGAATAAGTTTCAAGCTTATTCGAAAACGGATCTTCAATTTCCAAACTCGAACTCGGAACATATATGCTCGCTCTCTCATCCTTCTTAACTCCGACAAAGTCCTCTGAATTATAGATATATTGCCCTCCACTGGGATCAGAAAGTTGTTGAAAACCTTGAGCTCCAGAAAGGGAAGAGTTAGGACTCTCATTCCATTTGCTTGATGCTACAATTCCTTCAGCCCTCCTTCTTAATGTAGATTCCGAGTTTGTCCCAACAAGATTAGTTTCATCAGGTTCAGTTGAAATATTATTTCCTCTGGATGGATTCCCAAATGGGTAATCCCTAGGATTAATTGTTTGCATGATTTGTCTATTATAACTGTTGGGTTGGGTAATTGTTGCTCCTCCAGGATTTATCGAGACTTCCTGAATAAATTTGTCAGTTGAAGTATATATTGTAGGTTCATTGGAACCTTCAAGACTACGGATTACAGAAGTCATAATGTTGACAAGGCATATTTCAGCTTCATCACCAAAGATCTCATCAGGAGAGCTCGTATTTACGTAGGAGGAATTCTTTACGGGGGGAGTTTTTGGTCTGGCGCCAATAGAGAATCTACGAAAAGTGGCTACAAATTGGTGCTTTGAATTACAAAAGAGAATGTAATCAGCAAGAGCGAGGCCACTTCCTCCGTTTTCAGTCTCACTAGTAAGAGTTTCTTGAATTAGATTTCCACCAAATCCTGTAGTAAAGTCTTCCCCCCAGAAATTGGATTCATGATCTGCATACTTTTGTTGAGGACATAGGGTTGCACAAAAGTAGTAGTCTGATGTTAAAAAACCTCTCGCACATTTCAAGAACCTTGGAGATAAGATCATCTTATCTGATCCTGGACAATACTCGTACACTTTGATCCTTCCTTTCAATTTACCAGAGCTTTTTGCTCTCTTAATGCACTTAATATTTGGACAAAAAACCCATGGTCGCGATAGCTTTGTCTCATTAATTACAAATAAAAACGGGCGTCCCTCATGGCGTTTTGACTTGCACTGAAGTCTTGAGATTCCATCTCTGTAGCTGTGGAAGAAGCATTTTATTACGGTTGGAGTAAGGTTTCCAGATCTTCTCATAGCAAGAGACCCTAGGGAGAATTCTCTGAGGATCCTTGATCCTTCTGCGGATTCTTTCACAATTTTCATAAACAAGGTCTTGATATTCACAGGAATCTCACAAATGAAGTCTACGATATAAAAGTTTCGATCATTCCCAACGGTTCCTGGTCTTCTTCGCTTTCTTGCAAAGTGTTCATCTGCATTATCAATTTGACCTGCTCCAACTTGATACGTTGTGAAGCCATGGAGAGAATTTGTAATAATAGTTGCATGGAATCCATTAATTCCAGGCAGTACTGGGACACTCGGAGGTGTTGCCAAACCTGGAGGAGTGGCTAAAGTCGGAGGAGCAGGCAAACCAGTGACTCCTGATACCCTTCCTGCTGTTGGCATGCTTGTATGCACAAATCTTTCATAGGTTTCATTGATTTGCTCAGTTTGATACTGAGAAACATTCTCAGAATTGAGGTCTATTCCTCTTAGCGGGGCAATTTGAATTGTTTGATGGTTAGGGCTAAGGTGGGAAGGAGGGGTGGAACTTCCGTAAATTGGATAGTAATTACAATGATTTTCCGTGTAATTATTGGCATTTTGGCCATAAGATATGATCCCTCCTACACTATGCACATTTTCTCGTATAGACTCTGTACACGATTTAGCCCTAACCTCATCGTTTACGTAGCTACCAGTTTTTGGAGCATTATATTCAACATATTCAGCGAAAGCTGGCTGGTAGGAGCAATTTACCTCTCTATTAACATCTGAGACGCCGTAAATATACGTTGAAGAGCCTTCTGAGGGCTCAATGCAAGGTTGTATAGAGTTTGAATTACAATAATAATTGTTATAATGATAATTAGTTGGTAGAGACTTGAACCCATTTCCAGTTTCAGAAAGAGCTCCAACTCCAATTCCAGCACCAAATCCGGTATCATTTCCTCTAACTCCACCATCCTCCGAAACTTCAATCACAGCAGAGTGGTTGGCGGACTCCTCAAGATTGTACAAACAAACATCTTTCTCTGTTGCAGCCCTATAATCCGAATAAACCCTTTCTCTTCTAGTATTACTACCATAGGAATATTCTTGTTCAACTGCTCGAGGAATTGAAGGGGATTTAAGCTCCTCTCCAGTGTTATGAACCAAACCAGTTAGAGTATTATTTGGATCAATGGGACTGTTGGCATTGCTGTTATGATTACTAGCTGTACCACCGTATATCCTGCAAGTTAAATCAGCTTCAGATATCTGCGCAGAAGCTTTATAATTCAAATATGTTGTACTTAGACCAATTCCTGTTGGGGATTGGACTGAATGGAAACTGTAATTCTCTCCAGAAGACGATACTTCTGGGGTTTGAGAAACATATTCCGTTCTTGGGGTCACATATCCTGAACTTACGATTTCAAATTGCTTGTTTTGATCAATTCCTCCTTTTATACAAATATCCTGTTTATTATCAATATTTTCGTAGTTCCCTCTATATGAACAAGGATTCGAGCCATACAGTCCAATTTGGCATCCTTTGTTAATTGTTCTCAAATCAGAATTTGCAGAACATCCTTGTTTTAAAATGTGAATTCCAGAATCTTGTCCTGTAGTGTTTTCAATATTCCATTGCTGATTTTCACTGTTTAATACTAGTTCATTGCCTAGATATTGTTTACTGGAACTTCCAGTATCTGGAGTCTCACCCATTCTATTAAAGAAGCGTTAGTATTTTTCTTAGTTTCTTTTTTATTTTTATATTTTGTTTTCTTTAAACAAGCTGGTCAGTTATAACTTATCATTTCAAAAGGTTAACAATTCTATTCAATATACAAACAATTATTTATAATGATTTCAATCACCAGCTTTAAGAGTTTATGTAAGGTCAAAAAAACCAATTATTGTTATTATTTCATCTTAAAATTCTCAAAATTTTCATTCAATCCTTTATTTACGACGACATTTACTAATTTATTCCTTTTCACCCCCGTTTCCCTCTAACTGTTTTCCTACATGCTGAACCCTTTCCAATTTTAGCGGTACTAACTAGTAAGATACGGAATAATTAATAGAAATTTATAATTTTTTCCTAGGTTTTCTTCTCAAAAATAGAAATTATGATAGAATTAATTACATCAATTTCAATTCCAGCTCTGTTTCTCACTTATGCTAAGATGTTATTTTCTTATTATTTTAGTCTTTAGACCTACTTTACGAAACTGCGCTTCTTTCCCCACAAAGGCATTAACTAAATTCTTGACTTAAAATTGCTGCAAATACTGGAAAAATTGACAGCTTTTAAAATTTAATTGCAAATTATCCACTAATTTTATTCTTTCGCTGCCTTGTTGCTTTCCAGAATTTATTTCTACTTTTGTGGCTTCTAAATGAAAAGTCGTTGACTAAACGCACATTGGCGCAGGCGCCACCCTTGTTGGTCTATAATAATAATATTACTTATAACAAGGATGACTCAGGAATATCAAAAGAGTAATCATGACTGTGATTTTGACGAGGGAGAGGCAAGTGGAGATGACGTAGATGAAGATGTTAGAGAAGTTGAGATGAATATTGATGAAATTGAAGATGAGGTTACAGATGATGAGGGTGATGAGAGCAGTGAGGAAGGTAGTGAGGAGGATGAAGAATTAGAAAAAAAAGTCCTTCCAGAGAGAGCTTCTAGAGGGAAAAGATACACACAGCTTTTAGGTGAAGAGGAGGAAAAAGATGTTAAATTTTGGGGCCATGATACATGGGAAGAAGAGGAGGAAGACAGTGGATGGTCTTCAGAGGATGAGAAGGTTGAGCTTGAGATACTGGGAGGTGAGGACACAAGCACAGATTCTGAGAATGATAGCCAATCTGATGATGGGATGGAAGAGGAGATGGAGGCTATGGCGGAAGATGACGATGATGATGACGTGATCGATGGTAAAAAGCCTAAAAAACCTAAACGAATGTTTAGCGGAAAGTATAAGGACCCATCATTATTTTTAAAGTCTGCTCAGAAGGAAATGCTTAAAAAGGCTAGGAAAAAAGCAAGCGGGATAAAGAAGACTGGTATTGTGAAGAAGAGCCCAGCTGCGCTGGAACCTAGAACAATGTCAGTTAGAGCATCCACAACTCAAAAGAAGCAAGATTTACAAGAATCCATTAAAAGGAGAGATGAGGAGGCCCAAGACAGGACAAACAGAAAAAGATTAAAGAAGAGTTCAACTTCTAAAGAACAAGCAAAAACAGTTATGACTCAGGAAGAAAGACTTGAAGCCTGCAAGGAAATTGAGAAAATGAATATAGAAAGCTTAAATCAATTGGAGGCATTTGAAGAGCATAAAAGATATTTGGACAACACTTCTGCTAGTATAAGAAAACAACTACAATCTGGTTCTCTTAACATTTATATATCTTGGTCATCTTACCGTCTTATGGAATCAGAAAAAAACAACTCTGATGAAATACTTAATAGTGATGAATATTGTAGGGAGATGATTATATATACTGATGGGAATATTCCTCAACATTTAGACCAAAAAAAGGATTCAAATACTAATTTGCATGCCAAAAAGGAAGATGGTAATTATCCACCAATATGTAGCGTTTATGGCGTTCCTGCCAAGTATTTAGATCCACTTACTAACAAGTATTATAGCAGTTTGGAAGCTTTTAAAATGATTAGGAAGAATTATCATGCTTCAAAATATAAAGAATTTCTTCCAGAGATTAGAGAGGTTCAGGATCTCATCTTGGAAACTAAGAAGCTTATTGGTGAGGAAACCCAAGATTACCAGTTGAATAACTCTTTTGTTAAAGCTGAATAGTTCTTTGTTTTGTACTTTCTTTTTTTCTTTTTATAAGCATTATATTTATATTAACCTTGTAATATTTGGTTTTTTGAGCTAAGTTGACGTATTTATTTTACACTCTATGCAAATTATATTTTTTAAATATTTTATATTTCTCAAAATTTTTATTTATTCAATCAACTAAAATTTTAAGATTCAAAGTGACCAAGTAAATTTTTATGTTTTTTTATTGCGGGTACCGAATTGCCTACAACTGAATATGATTTAAAGTTTTGAAAAATAAATTAAGAAAAAAAGCCTGGAAAAAATAGAATTTGGAGGTAGAACTCTCAAATAAAGACAAGTTCAACATCTCAAGGTGGGAGAAAAGTTCCTCTACAAAGATGATAACTGATTTATCTCCAGATCAACAAATAGTAGAGGATGAAATAGTATTTGTTGATATTCCAGAACTATCTAGATTTGAAATTTTTGAGGGAATGAAGGTAATGATTGAAAATATAGTAAGTTGAACCAAGTAAAAGTTAATTTTTTTAATTAAATTTAGAACTTCCAGGAGAATGATGAAAAAATGGATTTTGAGTTGGTAGTCCAGCCCCTCGATAATCCTGAACAAGAATCTATGACGTTGAAGCTTCAGGGAAAAAACATGGAGACTGTGGGAACATGCTTATTTTTTGCTGATACTGAACCTACAAATAAAGATTCATCGGATGGAAAACCAAAAACAGGGATAAATGAGAATCATCTACATAGCGATTTAAATGATGATAAAGACGTGGAAATGAGCGATCAAAACAGAGCTAACAGCAGTTCAGAAATAAAGCCCCACTCAGAGACACAAAATAGAGAATCCAATATAGTTAATGATGGAAGCAAATCTAAGCTTGTATGTATAGGAAAGTGTAAAAAAGTAGTTCAAGCTTTTATTGAAGATTAGTTTTGATCGTATTGTAGGCCCAAGCAATTTACTCGGAAATTTGGGTCTTAAAGACCTAATAAAAGAATCTTTTGAGCTGTTTCTACTCAATTGTTGTTTAAAGCCCTTAACTAATAATGCAGAAATTAATTTATTCCTTCTTATCAACTGCATTCTTTAAAGCATTCTTGAACTTCTGGAATGTAAGAACGCCTTTATCTATCCACTCATCAGATGATTTAGGAAATGGTGGGACAAAGTTCCTCTTCTCAGTATATTTAATAAAATCATTGGCAGATTTGACACCCCAACCCAATCCTGCTCCAAAACCCACTCCCAACGCAAACCTTCTTGATATTGGAGATTTTAATGCAATAGATCCAATAGTTCCAGAAATAATTGTACCAAATAGCGCATAAACACCAGTGCTAACCAGAAATCTCTTATATAACTCAGGACTTTGTACCTGGCAGTTGTTTACTCTCTTTGATGGATCATCTTTTGAATTCTGATCGTTTGTTGACGAACCATGACCTGGAAGTTTCGTAACCCCTAACATATCTATATTCTTTTCTTATTTCTTCTTTTTTTATTTAAAGCTTTGCTACTTTCTTTTTTGAATTCAAAATCTTTAAATCATTATATTATGCCCCACACGGGCCCGGTCAAAGTTCCCGCCTTCTAGGAATATGTTTAAGGCAAAAGGAAGCAAATAAAAATTAATTACTGGGAGCAATATATTGGTTTTCATTAGAAGAGAGGAAGAGACAGTTTAAAAAACTTGGGAGCAATAAGTAGTTAAAGATACTTGATCGAGCTCACCATGTCTCAAAACCTTTCTCCTTCAGGAAGCAGTCAGAGCAATGACAGCTCCGGATCACGGCTAGCAAGCTTTGAGAGGGTCAGAGTTATGGCAAACTACCTAGAATTATCCGCTTTTGAATATATTCAAAGATGCTCAGATGATTCAGGTTTTCAGCCTAGTGATTCAACAATGCCTTTGTTTTATATTTTGAGCTGTTGGAAGTTACTTTGGTGTCTTTCAATTAATGAGTTAATAGGTGAGGGTTTGAGAAACATGATTGAAGCAAGTTTTACGTTTAGAACTGATATTGGTGGCGGTGGGAATGGTTATAGAAAGCTATTGAGTATTCCAGAAATGTCAGAAGGTGAAGTTTCGAGATATGCTATGGCATATTCTCCAATCTTCAGAGTTGTTTTGGGGGTATTGAGATGGCTTAGATGGGAATCGAGAGTGAATCCATGTAAACAGAACGATATTGTGTTCAAAGAAACTTACTATATGGATTATCCAGAATCAAGGATTTTATGGAAAACTTTAAAAAATCAAAAACGATTTTATAGTCTAGATTGGGCATTGAATGTTGACAAGTCAGCAATTTCTCAATCAGATAGGGAAAGTGTCGAAGAGGTATTTAAAGTAGCGTTTATGCTACTTAGAAAAGGCTGTAGAATGCAACTGGATGCATTTCTTAGAGAGAGAGCAAAGGCTCACTGGATAATATGCCTTGTGGATGGAATGGATTCGTATCTGTATCCAGAGAAACAAAGTGACCACTATGTAGATCTTTCAGAGTTTATTGATGTTCTACCAAAAGTTGATGATATGTGGATTAATTATAATGAAGAGGATGATGCAATGGAATTGGACGGGGTTTTAACTGGGAAAGCAAATGAAGGGCAACCTGTAAATTCTATGAGCTTAATAAATAGGGAATTAGCTTTAAATGATGCTTTGTTTAAGGTCTCTTTCGAATATATTGACCTGATGGAGAGAAGTTTAATATTTCCATCTTCTGAAGACTCCACAAATTCTGAAGAGGTTGAAATTGAATCTGAAGGTAATATAAATAGGCCACTGCTTTTCCATTTTCTAAGACAATTGATATCTGAAAATAGAAATCAAAATACAAAATTGGAAAATAAACTAGGAGAATGGGAGCTTTCTTTCTATTCAATCTTATGTGGGGACTTTGACCAACTTTATTCAATGGCAGGAGACAACTTTGACAAGTTGTTTGCACTTTTCCACACTGAGAAAATCAATATATTTAACGGCTGGGCAGACTTTCTGGAATCTAGAACTCAGTCAGGAAGAAATCATATTTTCCTCGGAAAAACATACCATGAGAAGAAGTTGGAAAACTCCTTATTTAATAGGTTGCAACTATTAACACAGGATTTGTATCCAGAACTTACAAGCTATTATTTACCAGAGGATTGTGAATCTATTTCTGAATATAACTTGATCAATAGTATTCAAACAAGGATTGATTTGGGAAATGCCTCAATACTAGATAAAGATAATGAGACAGATATTATTGGTTATAATAGCAACTGCTTTTGCTACGACCAGGATACCAAAGGCGTAATCAATATGATGGAACTAGAGAAGCAGCTAATTGATTCTTTAATTGATTCTATTGCATGTTTAAATTTTGATGAAGGTAAATCATCGTTTGAAGGCCATTTTTTCCAAGTATATTTGGGAATTATTGTCTCTGCATTGAACATTAGAGAACGTGCAGATGACCTTGTTCGAGCTCTTGAAAACTTTATGAATTATATTTCGACATTGTCAAATGAGTTTTCAACTCTTGGCTCTCTTAAAGCGTTTATCTCTCAGATTACAATTGCCCATCTTGAAGTTGAAAATTCTCAAAAGCATAATATCAAAAATTACTCAGTGAATATCTTTGACGAGTTCACTTTGGCTTCATTGCCTTCTATGGATTACTTTGATACTTTGGAGCCTTCCCAAGCTAGCATTCAATTAGAAATACTCTCTGATTCTATTTCTATGCATCCTTTACATAATCTTTCCAAGAACCAAAAAGATAGGTTTGTCTCACAATATTTGAATTATATTCTTGAGAGCAACAGTCAGTCCTTGGATGTATTTCTGATAATGCTAGAGTATTCATCTGAAGAATTTAAATTGGAATATATACTTAAAATACTTTCAACTCATCAAGCTAATTTAGAGATCCCAAGCTTTCAAAAATTGGTTTATAATCTAATTACTCAGTTCCCTACAGAAACTATGCAAGTTACTATGACATTACAAGACCAACTATATGGGGAAATACATACTCTATTCAGTAGAGATGGAGGCAATTCTCCCGAACATATAGATTCCTTGATTTCATATTTGGAATTCGTTGTTTTACTTTTTGGAACTATTTTTCAGTTTCTGATAATTAGGCAAGACTATTCTCCTTCATCTGAACTAATCTTCAAGGTTCTGCAATATATAAATCACAAACACACAGGATTAAATGGAGGAGGGGTAGTAAGCCACAGTTCTAATTATTTGGAAGAATCACTCAAGTCTCTAGAACAAAATCTACTATCTGAAAATCCTTGTAATCAAACAACAAGTGAAGTGGTTATTGGGTTATTCTTCCTGAGTCAGCTAAACCCTCTTTGTCTATTATTGTTTGCACTGGAAATTACAAAACTTTCTGGATCTCACGATATTGTCACCCTTGAATATCACCAATTTGTATTGAACGTTACACGATCTAATGCATGTATATTCGAATTTATCATTCCGTTAGTTTTAGAACCAATTATGATCAGACTAATTACTGTATTGGCGTCTAATACTGAGAATATTAGTCCAAATTACAGCAGATATAAAATTTCAAAGTTAAAAGAATCTCATGGAATCCTTCAAGCTTCAAATTGGGAGCAAAATCTAGCAAGTATATTCTCAATAGGGAACTTTATTCGAGTGCAAAATGTATTTATTCCATTTTCTCCAATTAGATTTCTAAGTTCACAGCTTACATTCTTTAAAGTACTAGGCTTAGTAAAAATTTATCATGACTCTGTAGAGAGGCTTTGGGATTGTGTTAAACAATCAGAACAAGATGTTTTTAATAATGAAAACCTTCATCAATTTGGGTTAGGAGGCTCTAATAAACATAGAGAGCATTTTCAAAGCCCCGTCATATCTCCTGGAAGCAGCTTACTTTCATCACCTTTCAATAAGTTTGCATCTCCTGCATCCAATAATCAAAGAAGAAGCTCTCTTCAGCAATTAAACTTGGATAGACAGATTGATAATGTAAACCAAAGTATATCTCAGGTAATTTCAAAGATAGAAGTTGTATTACAGAACTGGTTAGTTTTTGATCCAAGCCACTACAATAATTCACCTTTAATGGAAAATTGTCGAGACAAAGAATCTCAAGAACAAGGTAAAACGGATATTTCTCAGCTTATAGGATTTCTTCCTGAATACTGCTCGTTTGATAAAGACAACTTTGGATTGGACATCTTTTCCGTTCATCATTGTAATAACAGGGAGCTTTTAAAAAGGTACAGATCCATTAATATCCAGAAGCTATTTGACCAGCTGATTCTCACAGTGGTTTTCCACCGTGATATTGAGATTCTTTCTAATAAGAAAAGCCCTATTTTCCCTAGAAGATCAATAGACTCTAACAAAGGTCACTATTTATCTGAGCTCAAATCTGTATCTTTCTTAAATAATATTTTAGGAGCAATTGAACGTAGTGGTTGGATATTTAAAGAGTGGGACTAGGCAGAGGAATATTTGAGAATTGATTTCTATATTTCAAGAGATTTATCACGCAGATTAATCCTATAACAATACTGATACTGCTTTTTGTAAAGTTATAAATTTTATAAAAATTAGTGAAATATAGCCCATCTACCTGATAGAAACAACATTAGAAGTAGTTTAGGAATAAAGTAGTCCTAATAAGCTAATTAATCACTTATTTTAAGAATCTTTTTGATCTTGGATTCAAATTTGAGTCTATAGTATTTGAGTGAATTTAGCGGGGTTTCATAATGCAATTTTAATGGAGTAAATTCAGACGGTAAATAAAAAAGTATGAAAAAATAAAATCTGAAGAGAATAATGCAATTTTAATAATATAAAGATACTTAGTGGTTGATAGATGTTGAAAAACCTCACTTTCAAACCTCCAACTCGTTCATTCATAGCCTGTTGCATTGAATTTCGAGAAAGACAGGAATTTTGTAGAACAAATATTATACCTTTACTATTAAAGAGGCACTCAATTTCTAAAAAATTAGCAGTAATTAAACCCAAATCACTGGAAGAAAATGCTTTATCTTCAAAGAAAGAACTTAAAATCTTGATCCGTGAGATTACCAATGCAATTAGAACTTCCCCACGTAAAAGAAGACCAAGTATAAGGGAATGGGTAGCAGAGGTTAAGGATCTCATAAGAGCTAGGGAAGTGGTGGCAAATGAAAGATTGAATGAACTTCAAAATAAGCTTTTGGATGCTAAAGTTGATTATTCAAATAACATTATCATGAACGATTCAATGTTGGATAAAGTAGTGATAAGGATAAATTCTTTAGTACAAAGGCTTGATGGTTTAAACTTCCGTGAAGAATCTATATTAGATAAGATAAATTACTTGGATTTAAAGAAAATGGAGGTTTTAACCCAGGTGAGTGATTATCTCAAGGAGTTGCTTGTATTATCAAACAAAATTGAACAAGTTTCTGATTTAATGAAAAAATCAAAAAGCCTGAAAAGCTCGGAAATATATACTTTATTATCTAACTTAAAAGATTGTACATTAAAAATAAACTTGATTGAAAATGGAAGAAATGTTAAATTAAACATAAAGAATTCTATGTACAGTGAGATTTCAAGGATTTTGGATTACATTTTAGAGATTTTAATTAACCAGATTACTTTGTTTTTGAAGAATTATTGCGATTGGGGCCAGCTTGATAAAATTGTACAGCAAGTTCTTAGCAGAAAATCTCCACAATGTGCTTTTGACGGCCCTCCAGTTCTTTCTAAACTAGAAAAAAACGAGAGAATTTCTCATTCTATTGGCATTTTGCTTGTATTAGCTTCTATTTGTATTGAATTAGGATTTGAATGTAGGGAGCTAAATGGTTCAGCAAGTATAGAATTGAGTAATGACTACAAGATTTCAAAGATTAATGTTTGCGAGGAAATAATTTCTAGGCTCGGAACTGATATTGCAAACAAGGTCAAGCCTTTGTTTTTTTCGAGAAATAGTTCTCTTTCGAACATCGAAAAACCAGAGTGGCTTCTTGAGACATATTTTTCATTATTCAAATCTCATTCTGAATATTTGAATAACCTTTGGAATGATTTAAATAAAAATTTTATGAAAATAAAAAATATTGAGGAAAACGATGCTATAAAAACATATACGAGTAAGCATATTCCATCTTATATAGATAAAGAAAAGTATATAGAAGAGATGAATAAAATTGTTTTAGTTGAACCAAAGAAAATTCTGAGCATTACTTTAATCTACAATCTTCAGAACGCACTAAGAATCTTCCTAAGAAGAGCCTTATATAAAGATGGAGCAGCTATCAGAGATAACAAGACAGACTGTATATTTGAGAAGTTGATAGAACATTTATTATTGGTTTATAGACAATGGAAAGATATAGATGAAGAAACTTCAATGTTTATTCCATTCGACTTAATAACAAACTTAAATGTTAACAAGTTAGTTTTAACAAAGAAAAGTTCAATAGATGGGTTATTTGACGAGGATAATAATATTCTACAGATGGAGGATCTTTCAAAAACTGCTGTCAGTTGGGCAAAATCTGCTTTCACATTGGTTATGGGAAATCCAGATTCTGAGTACCTTGAAATGTTTAATAAGCCATCGACTTTCCCATCAGAGTGTGGAATATTAGATTGGTATTGCATCCTTAATCGTATATATATTGCAGGGCAGACTTTGGGATACCTATCAGAATCTTTGATTTCCAGTTATATAGATAAATTTAATATGAAAAGGTCAATACATGATTTATATTCATCTATTTGTTCCCACTGTGGTTCTTCTGATCAGAATATAATTTTGAAGTGGTTTTCAGAAACTGTGGTTTATATTTCGAATGACTCTTTATCAAGAAATGGCCAGACTTTGATAATGCCTATTAAGTCTTCATCTACTGGGAATCAGGGAATTAGTCATCTTATTTTAGTTTTGGGTTACTCAATAGAAACAGTTGAACTTTTGAATGCATTTTCAGGAAAGGTAATGCTGCTTGTAGATTCTTGTAAATCTTTCGAGAAGAGCCAATATTATTTGGATAATGACGAAGGAGGTAAATATAGGATCAAAGATATAATTTTAGCCAAGTTCCATGAAATTAAGATTGAATTGGATTATTACCCACCAAAGGTTTTCACAAAAACCTTTTCTGTCCCTATTGTTGAACAAAGCATTGTTAAAGAGTTCATTAATTATGTTAGAGGAGAATGGAATAGAATTGGACATAAGGTAGGCCCTATGATTCCAATGGCTTCAATATTATTAGAGTCCGTTGATATTGTTTACTTTACTATAGTCAATTTAGGCCAAGATATTAATGCCAATAGTTCACTCATATCCGAGTCTAAATTATATAATGACTTCCAAGAATCAAAACCAAATCTCAAAGAAGAGAAAAAAGAGAAAATGGAATATATTTCTACTATGTATGACGGACCAATAGTAATGCTTAGAGAACTAAAAGAAGAAATGATTAATGACATAAAATTAGAACTTACAGAAGTTATAATCAAGCCTTTAATTTATAGCGAGATAATAATACCCTCACTAGAAGACTTATTGAACTCGAATCCATTTTCAGGTAACGCTAGACTTCTTTTTGATGATAATCTTGCAAAAAAAGTCAATGAACTTAAATACACATTTGTACTTTTCAGTCTATTTCTTTCAAATTCGAATCTGACTGAAATATCAAAGGCATTATCTGTTTGATTAGTAAAAAATGATCAAAAAAAAAGTAAACACTTGGTTTTAGTTAGACAATTACCGACTTAGAGTTTATAAGATTATTTAATCAAAATATTTTGTTAGAAAATGTCTTATTTTAGTAAACTAATCTAGACTATTAGTTTATTATATTATAATATTACTTGAGAGGGGTTAATCTAGATGAAATGAGTATTTTAGCACTACTTTCTCAATAACCCGATAAAAATCGCACTCAAACACAATATAAGAATCAAAACAGCCATAATGAGTAAAAAGAATGCAAGGAGTTTTTCAATTGTTAGTCCTTTGTGATCAAACACCTTAATATATAAAAGAGAAGGTATAATAAAGGCAGTGGTGTTGCTGCAAATTGTACCAACAAGTTCGTAAGCAAGGCCAAGATTTGTAAAGTAAATGGCACAAGATGTTGTTAAAACAAGAATAAAAACTGTAATAAGATTCAAAGCTCTTTTTTCTGCTTTAGGTTCCATTTCAGTTACACCACTGTAAAGTAAAATTGATAAAGATCTTCTACATGGATGGCATTGAATGGGGAAGGAAAATACCATAGATACTGCAATGAAGAATTTTGCAATAAAAATATCCAAAGTATTAGTTTTAAATAATTCCAATACATTTGCTTTGTTGATTAGACGACCAAAAAGTAGATATCCAGAAATTCCAATGATAGAATAAACAACAACACCTGTTCCAATGGAAATAATAATAATCTTAGAAAGTCTATTCAAGGTTCTGTTGTGAAGTTCATTTGATACTGTAAATATATTTTGCTGGCAAGTAAATGCAAAAATGAGTATAGGAAAAGTCTCAAGTGTTCTACGAAGTGAAAGTGTACTGAAATAATCCAAGTTCCCTGTTAAAAAGGCAGGTTGTTCTTCAAGCCCAGGCAAATACGTTGTTCTTACACTATACATAAGTCTGAAGAATACAACAGCAACCACATATAATATGCAAATAACACTGAGCCAGTTAGTATATTTCATAGATTTTAGTTTATGAGGAAAAGATGCTGGAGCAATAAAAAAAACAACTGATGTTAATAGAACAATGGCTCTCAGAACCTTTGGATCAATCCCAAAAGAATTATTATAGAAGAATAATGAGTATACTAAATCTCCAACAACCATAAGATATGAAGTAGATACTCCTAAAGATTTGATAACGATTGCACTATCAACAATCAACTTTAACCCGGGCATATGGTTAGCAGTAACTGAATAAAAGCTGACATCATCACCATATTCCATTGCTATTGAGGATAAGAGATAGAGTGAAAGAGATGATAAAAATGCACAAAAGATTGTAAGTAATATTCCTTGTAATAAACCATTAGCTGCATACGCCAAAGGTATAGCTAGAGTACCAATTCCAAGCATAGTATTAACCATTGCTGAAACTGCCTCACTTAAAGAAGATCCTTGAATTGCACCACCAAGTCCTGGAAGTGTTTCTGGTTCATCTTCAAAAAGACCATAAATAGCCAAAGATTGTGTTCGATTCATAGTTTTATAACTTGAAATTGAACTCCTTGAAAGATTACGACATCCATTGCCTCTAATCTCCAAAAGAGGCTTGCTCATATTTGAATTCATTTTCTTATAGAAAATTTGCAAATTAAACTAATGGTCTTTAAAAATTAATTATAAATAGAATTAAACTTTGTTAATTCTAAGTTAAACTTTAAAATAATTGTTTATAAAGTAAAAATTCAGTTCTAGATTTATGATTTACAATTTCAGTAAATATGAAATTACTCTTATATTAACAGTTATTTTCACACCAAACTTTGTATTTACAGTTTTTGAATTTTTTCAGTGGCTAGAATGCATTCCCGCCCAAATAAGTACCAATTAATCCAGATAATGTCAGTGGTGGCGCCAACTAATAAAATGCAAAAAAGTTGAGCATGTAAGACGTGAAATAAATAAGAATTATAATTAAATAAATAAGCTCATTTTTACAATCAATCAAACAAATTATATTTATATTTTCTTAGTCAAATTTGTTAGTACAAAATTTGCATGATTGAAATTCTTATTTCAAAGTTATCAGGATGATAGGGCAGCAAATGAATATTCGTAGCAAGTATTTTGGGCTTGCAACAATATTTATTGTCAGCATATTAAGATACTCATTGTGTGAGCTAACTGTTTTTTCAATTGGGGATTGGGGTGAAAAGACGGAGTGCCTTGTGAATGTAACAACAAAAATGGGCAGTTTAGAATCTGCTATGAACCCTAAGTTTATTATTTCGGTGGGAGATAACTTTTATCAGAGGGGGGTGAAATCTGTGGAAGATGCTGCGTGGACAGAAATATTGGAGGAACCTTTTGGAAAATTAAGCAAGCATTTAAAAGTTCATTCTTGCTTAGGAGACCACGATTGGAGAGGAAGTACTACAGCTCAAATTGATAGGACAAATTACGCTAATAATACTCGTTGGTATCTTCCAGGATACTGGTGGTATGAAAAAGTGACTTTTACATCAGAAGTTAGTTTGCCATCTCTTTTTGAAAAATCAGGCTTAGGGGAAATTTCAGCGAATAATAGTTTTCATTTTAATTCTTCCAAAACTGAAAATTCCACTAGTTGCGAAATTGATTGCTTGGATGAAATAGTTGATAACTTAAATACGATGGTCAATAGAAACAATTCCTGGAATGAGGACCTTAGTTATAAAACCTCCATTTCTGAATATTTCTCTGAAAAGCAGGTTAATTCCACTGCTGTATTTATATACATCGATAGTTGGACTTTAACGCAAGATCCTTTCAAGAAGACTTCTATTTCTTATAAATATTCACAACTAGAGTTTATTGAACAAACATTAAAGGCCGCAGTTTTTGAAAACGTTGATTGGATTATCCTCGTCACTCACTATTCAATTTACTCTAGTGGCCTTCATGGACCTCATACAAGACTTGCAAGTATCCTTCTCCCACTTATTAAGAAATATAGAGTGGATTTTATTATTTCTGGTCATGACCATCATTCTGAAATTCTTGTGCCAGAAGATTTTAATTCCTATTTCCAGATTGTTGGAGCTTCTAGTAAACCTAGAACAAGCTTTGGAGCAACTGACGAAAATTCTATTTTTAAATCCAATACTTGCTCTTTTGCTTCATTCACATTCTCCAAAGATATTGCTGTATCAAGAATTTTCTCTATTAATTCGTCCTTATTCAGCTATTTCAAAAGGTCAAATAAATTTGAGAGATCTAAACTTAAGATAGAAGATACTCAATATCCACACTTTGTTTCCTTACTCAGGGTGAAACCACTTATTAATGTTTCTGGTTGGACTTTGTCCCTTTCATTATTCTCTTAGATTTTAACATATAAGTTATACTTGATGCTTTAACATTGTTTCAAAGATTAACATTTCGTTCACATCTTGAATTTGACCTAATAATATTTTTAATCCTTAAAATCTAGAGTAAACTCGTTAAGACAAATTCTTTAAAATTAATCGCTATATTTGCATTCAAGACTTTTTTAGGTTAACTACACACTATAGATTTCCTTAATTTCAAAAAAACTATGGGCTACGGTTTAAAGCACGTTAATTCAAGAAGAGTGCATTCAAAATTTCAATATAGTAAAATCGTTTAGAAATAATATTAATTAGATCATTACAGCAATGCCTGTAAAATTTATACAGAAAAATTCTGAAAAAAAGATATCTTCGAATTTTTCCCCTCATTTTTTGGAGAAAAGCCAGTAAATACTTTTGGCGCTATTATAACGAACAAGTCTACTTGAAAATTCGAATTTAATGGTAGGAACACAAACCAGAATTCTTTTTTTTCGGCTTATTTCCGTAACTTTTTCCAATATGTCCTTTAAAAAATTTATTTCCGCAACCATTTTCATCAGTTTTGTACTGATTTTTCAGGGTATTCTATTTGACAGTGCAGTTTCCCCATCTATTAAGCAACTAAAATATTCCTTTATTACACTTCCTAGAACATATAGTCTTCAACAAGGGTCCAGTAGGGGGTGCGGCTGCTCCGGATTTTGGTCTAGGCTTTTAAATCTCTTTGGGTCTTGCTTTGGGTCTTGCTCCAAGTCGGAAGAAGATGAAGTACAGTCTCCCGCAGGAAGGTATGCACAATTTCAAAGTACAGCTTCGGGATTTACTTTACATAGTGGAGATTTGACCCTTACTTGTGAAAAAGATGGAGATCGAACTGTTGATAGAACTAAAAATGATTTGAGAAAATTATTTGATAGTTATGGAAGGTTTGGCTGTACGGAAAGAGACCTGAGACCGGCTTGTAAAGAATTACTTAAAAGAATTAGGCATCAGATGAAAAAATTAAATAGAAAGGGAATGGTTTGCATATTATTTTTTTCTGACGTATTTTCGATAAATTAATTGTAAAACTATTATTAAATAGAATCAAGAATGTGTGAGTTTCTATATTTGGAGTTTCATTGAAAGAATTCATGTAATACTATTATAACTGGATGTATTTTGGAACAACAGTGTGGCGATGACGTTGAAGTTTCGCTGTTATTTAAGTTTTGTGTGGTTTATTTTAACGATGGGTACTCAGCAATATTTTCTTTATTGACAAGTCTGTTTGAGGTTGATGTCGTTAGTGATTGTATAAGGAAGTGTAATCAACTCATTATCATTATATCAAGTGAAGTTTATTTTATTCGATTTTCTTATTTTCAATGATTTATGATCCCGATATTTATGAATATGGTTGTTTTGTGTTGGGTTTTAAGTGTTTGACTGCCTATTAATTATTTATATTAAAAAAAATATTTGTAAGCTACACACGTGAGATTTCGTGCGTATTAAATTATATTTTGATCACGCACAAATATATGAGTTTTCTAGTTTTAGGACCAGCTAACAATTTTTTTTTTTTATGGTTGCATTTTAATATTAATCAATTTTGGTATTTTTATTTTCATTTTTTTTCAGATTACGCAAAATAGCAACATGAAACATATAGAATTAATACTTTATTTTTTAATTATTGACATAGTGCTTTTTTTATTACATTCAGGCAACTTTTTTGCTTCTTGCGAATCTCCGAATGAACAAGAAGTAGTTGCCAGCACTAGTACATCATCAGACGTAAGTTCGGTGGGAACTGACCTGGTGGATCTTACTGTTTATTCATCTTCCGGTGAAAAAGTTAAAAAAGATAGTTTAGAAAAAGAACTTTATGAATTCTTTCAATTAACTGAAGAAGAACAGGCAATAGAAGTATCTGGGTCTTCAACTAGCGAAAGCAATAGTGATGATGAAGATGAAGTAGAAGGTAGTTCATCTTCAGGAGGTAGAAGTGCCAAAAGGATGAGATATACGCCTATCTATGGCTCTCCTGGAGAGGGAACCAGTAGTGGCTCAAGACATCTTAATCCTTATTATGAAATGCCAACACGCTTTGCAGAGGCCTACGATGCTTTTTTAAAAGAAAACATTATGAAACTAGTAATATTAGAGTTTGAAAGGGCGTTGTTTTCTTCTTCAACCTTATATTTCACTTCAATCTGGAGAGACAGAAATTCTTTTCAAGGGAAGATGATATTCTTATTAGGCTTATTAGAATTTTGGGAAAATAGAGGCCATAGTAAAAATTTGGCTATAAAAAACATTATGATAAAATACTATTCATCTACTAGATTGGAAAATAGATTTACTATTTTGAAAGATTATGTTGGTTTTAAAAGCTCGAATTATTTTACAATGAATAATTTTTATAGAAATATTAACGAGATAAAGTGTAGCGATCTTAAAAGAAGTTTTGCTGTGATAATTCTTCTATTTGAGTTCGATATTAAACTATTATCGTCGGCATTCTTGTTTTATCTTCTAGTTTGCTCAATTGAAGAGTTAAAAGAGTTGGAATTTAAGCAAAGTTTAGAATTAATTAAAACAAATCAAGATCAATTATTATCAAAGATTTTGACACTTGGTAAAAAGCATGTTAGGAAATTTCTCAAAGCAATGAGAGAAAATATTCCTTCAATGTCAAATATCAAGATTAAAAGTTACAAGCTTCCAATTAAGTTTCCATTAGCTATGCATAAAATCAACATTGAAAATTTCGGATTAAGGTTTTGCTTATCTTTATTAGAGCTTTCATTGATAAGTAACCTCTCGTTTTCTATTTTTAATCTGATATTCTTTTTTGGATCAAGATTAAAATTTGCAGCTGAGGTTTTCTTAGCATTTGATATTATTAAAATTCTCACGACTGCAATGTCAGAGCTATCAGATATCATTTCAGCAATATTATTTGATGAAGGAATAATGCGTCATATATCTAGAGGAATTATGGCTCTACATAATATTGATATTTCAAATCTGAGAAGCAGATTTGCTGAGTGCATTCAGGTAAAAAATAAGTATCATGAATTAAGGGGCTTAATTGTGGTTACAGATTACCAAAGGAAAGCACGTCTAAAGAAAGAATCAAGAAGAAGAAGAAGAAGAACTTAATTGTAAATATCGCCGTCTTTTTTTAAAGAGAATAATTTTTTTTAACTTTTTTTTTCGTAAAAGCTAAATAATTTAAGTATACGCAGAATATTAATGATTTGGATAATATTTGAGAAATAATTACAAGTCAAGGAGGTTTATCTCATTAATTTATTTTTACATTTTTACTTATAGCGTTGACGTTAAATAATTAATTTTTTATATCCATTGTTTTCTTTTAAAATAGAGACAACAAAATTTATTTTCTTTAGTAAAATTTTCTTATTTACGCTTCTGCTCATCTTCAATTCACTTTTTTTTTATTTATTGAGTCAATTGTAACTTTGGCGCTAGCATGTGCAGTGTGTAATGTGTTATAAATGCTTAAAAGCAATAAAAGAATGACCAGAAGAGGCAAATTAATTAAAAATGAATATAAAGGTTAAGATAACTTTTTATTTGCTTTTACTTTTTATTTTTGGTTTCATTGTCAAAATTCAGGCTGCAGAGGGTGGTGAAGGTTCAAATTTCGAAAAAAATCTATATCAGAAAGTTACATTAACTCAACAACAAACAAAAGAAGCTTTAAGAAAATTGATATCATTTGAAAATGAATTTGAACTTAAATGCATTACTACTAAATTGTTACTGCTCTTTTACAAATATATAATACTTCTTCTTAGATTTATCTCAATTTTTGATTTAAGCGATGCTAAAGATAGTATATTCAAATTTTTGGGCTTATCAGAATTGTTGGTATTAGAATTAAAGATATTTCAATTTTGTTCTTTAATTGAACAACATAGACTTGATGAGATTCTTAGTTTTGTTTTTTCTAATGGAAATTTAAATTTATTAAACGAATTTGAAGGAGAGTCGCAAAAGGGTTTACAGTCAACATTGAAATTTCTCATACTAAACTTACACCAAGTCACCTCTGTATTAAATTTACTGGTTTATTATTTAATGAATATTTTTGTTGAAATAGGTGATCCAGTGCTTGAACTTTTAATTTCTTTTATTACTGACTTTTTTAAAGCCGTATTAAATTTTATAGAAAGTTTTTCAATCGAGTTAAGTAAATTGAAGCTAGAAGAAATTAAAGAAATGTCCAAGAATCTTGATATGAGCAGCCCGTTATTTACATTAAAATTTCCTGATCCTGAGCAAGAAACTAAGGATAGGAAACTACTGGAAGAAACAAGAAAGAAAAAATTACAAGTAATTAAAAGACTTACCGAGTCTGGTGCAAAATCAGGCGATGAAATTGCTACTAAGCCAAAATTTAGCATACCAAGCAGTGAATCACTTCAAATAGAATATATGTGTTTATTGAATCTTTTAGCATTTTCTTTTACGATGACTAATTGCACATTTTTCGATAGAAAATATGAAGAAGTAATCAAAAAAATTGAAGAAGTGATTAGTAAGCTAATGAAATTAATATTTAACAGAGGTACCGAGTTAGATTTAACTGCAGAGAAAGCTCTTTCTATTAAATTACAGTCTTATTCTCAACTTAATATGGGTAGTTTAAGGATGGCTAATGCTGTGTTTAGGTCTTTTTCATCACGTGCTAATGAAGATGATTTAACTAATGATTTTGAAAAAATGCTAAGCATTTTTTCGTCAGCTATTAAAACTCTTGAAAAAAAAATGAGGAAGTGGGAAAGAGACACGTTTGTATCTAGCTTAACTGCTCTATTGAGGGATTTCTTAAGAGCTGGGCTAGAACATTTAGAAGCTTTTGTTGCTCCTTTGAGAAACGGAGCAGTAAGATTTAGTTTAAAATATCTTACAGATGACGATGAAGAGCAAGATCAAGGAACAGCAAGTGGAAAAAGGCACAAAAAACATAAAAAAAGGAAGGAAAATAAGCCACAAAGTGAAGCTGCTTCTAGCAGAGAGAAGAAAGAAAGTAAAAGGGCTGCATGGTTAAAGCATCTGCAAAGTAGGGAAGGTTCAATGGAAATTTTGAGAGTTATTAGCCCTAGAAGCTCAATGGAGGAGAAGACAACTAAGAGTAAAGATATGCCTACAGGAACAAAATCTAATAGGAAAGAAGAAAAGCTTAAAAAACTTTTAAAAGAAGAGGAGAAGTCTTTACAAAGGGAAGAGGTAAAGAAAACGATTAAAGAGCAAAAGTCCAGTAATACTTCTACAAGAAGGAGAAAGCAGGATGAAAGAAGGGCAAATAATGAAACTAGAAGAGAGAGAGAAGAAAGAGAAAGAGTAGAGGAGAGAGAAAGGGAAAGGGAAAGAGAGAGAGAAAGACTGAAGAGGATTGAACATAGTAATTACATGTATTCATTATTAAATTCTGTAGAATCTATCGAAGGAATGTTTGAAGAAGCTGAAAAAAATCGATATGGTTTGGGAGCCATGATTTCTTATGTGTTTGAAATAATAACAAGTGATGATCAAAGCGGTACAAATGTGGATAAACTTACAGAAGAATTCTCATCACTATCAGTTTCAACAGGACATGATACGGATGGCACAACATCACAGAGTGGATTGGGTAGTAGGAGAAGAAGGGCAAACGAAGTTCCAGACTCAGGACCAAGGAGGCCAACGAGCGATTTTTTTGCAACAAGAGTAGGGGCTCCATCAAGAAGGAGAGGATCTAGCCCTTCAAGACAGGACCGAAGCCGAAGGTTAAGACAAGATAGTATTGATGCACCAACTCAAGGTAATCAAGGACTATTAACTTTTGATGGGTTTACAACACCTGATCCTTCAACTATACAGAATAAAGACAGCCCTGATTTAAAGTCCAAGTTTTTAAGGTTTTTCTCATCTGATGGCGAAAATAATTCGGTAGATGGTTTAAGCAGTGAATTTTTGGCAAAATATTGTACTTTTAGTGATCCAAGTTTTTCGCATATTACAGAAAATTCACCAACCGACGAAATTAATAGTGCATTAGAATCTTGTGGTATGGAGATTCAAAGGCTTCATTCAGGTGTTGCACCAACAATAAGTGGAAGATTACTTTTGGAATTAAAGTTAATTGAGAAGGAATTAATTGCAGCTTTTATTAGAATGCTTTTAATTTTACAAGAAAGGAACAAAGAGAGCTAATACGGTATTGAAGTCAAATAAGGAAATGAATGTGTTTTTTTTTAATAGCGATTGTTAGAACAAGCCAAAGCATTTAAACTAAACTAAAATTTTTTTAAATAATATGGGGTAGTTAATTTAAAAAACGAACTTTAACTAGAATAAAAGTTTTCATCCGAAAAAAATTTCAGTAATTTAAGTTATATTGGATACATTTCGAAAAAAAATTTCAAAATTACATTTCGCATTGATAAAAAAAACTATTCTATTTTATCTTTAATTCAGATTATTTTGTCAGATAATAATTTTAAACTTAATTAAGCTTGGGTATATTCATGTTTCGTAAAACTTTTTTGTAATTATGTGTCCATTTTAATTTAAATTTTTTTTCCTCAAATTTTCAAATTGGTCTTTGCGATATTTAAATATTACATGTATTTTACTGCGTTCATTAAGTAATTGAATTATATTTCTAGTACAAAACTGAACTTGTTATTAATAAAATAAATATATTAAACAAGAAATAAGAACTAGAAACGCAGAAAATTAAAATTTACTTATTACAAATATAAAGTGGTTTCTGATTAATATTTAGATCATTATTGAAAAAATAAAGATTGTTTAGCAGGAGAAATTTTAATTTCAAAAGGTTCTATATAATTTTTGGAATGTTTTTTTTTGAACTCTCAGTAAAGATTTGTTATTTTAATGTGTAGAGGTAAAGTTGAATTAAGCTTTAAAAACAAATAAACGATAGATGCATTTATTGGTTTTCAGTATTTCTTTAATGAAGAAGTGTAGTGAAAACTGAAGATAAAGTATTAGTAAATTATTCAGAATTAAATAAATATAAGTTTTTTTTTTAAATTTAAAGGCCTTATTTTTAAATATTTGTATTTATAATATTTGTTTGAGTTATTTTAAAGTTTTAGGATTAGAAATAAATATGAGAAATATCTCAAGCTAATAATCTTGGTAATTTTAATTATTCATATTAGAATTACATAAAAAAGTAAAAAGAATAAAATAAAATTTATGTATGAAACTATTATCAATTCAAAGATTAAATGAACAGTAATAGAAGAAAAAAAAGCTTGATCACAATAATATTGAGTAAAAGATAGGAAGAGGGATTGAAGATCAGGAAGCAAATTAGAATTAAATCAAGGGAAAAGAGCATAAATATTTGAACGTTCGAGAAAATCAGTTGAATTTTGTCATTGTTATGGTTATTATTTCTATTATAATTATAAAGCTAAGAAATCATGAAAGTATCTCAATAACATTTTAATATTACAATATTAGAAACTATATTTCAAAAATAATATAAAATTGACTAACAAAATATTTTAAATTAAATAACGTCAACTTCTTCGAATAGAATGATTGAAAACAAAATGATACTATTTTGAATAAATATGTAATATTAACTTTTAAAAAAATAGGATGAATGAACAGTAAGTCAATATAATTGAATTAACAAAAAAATTAAAAAAAGTAATAAGTGAGAATTACAGAAATTTGGTTGATATTTTAATATTATATTAGAATTTAACAGGAAAATATTAATTTATCACTATTTGAATTAGTATTGGAATAAAACATTTTCAGGGCTATTTTATACTTGAGGTATTTATAATCTAATAATTATAAGAACAATTTAGAAACTATATTAGATGAAAAAAATCCTAGAGGATCTTTTATTTTAGAAAAGATTTTTCCATTGCCATATTCGGAAAATTTGAATAAAATACATTTGATTATATACTATTATTGTAAATTATTTTCTATATTCTATTAGGAAGTATAAATAAATTATATTTAAATATAATAAAAGATTAATAAAAGAAAATGATCTTATTTAATATAAATTTCTTTCCGATAAATAATATGAATATTTTCAACTTTAAGAGAAGAGATATACATCGTTTTTTTTAATATTACAATATTTATAAAGAAAAAGATTTTTAAAAGCTATTTTAATTGTAATAATTTGCTTGAATACTTTTTGAAATAACAATAATAGTATTAATATATAACTGAAAAATGAGATATATTTACCCAATAAATGAAAATTGAAAAATAATCACAAATAAATGTAAAATTTAAGTGAAGAATATTGATAAAATTATTATAAATTAAGAATAAAGAAGAAATTTGTTATATTATTACTATTCTGAATATGAAGTTAAATAATTTTTTAGAATAATGATATTGATGTAATTAATACATATTGAATATTAGCAATATACTACCGATTTAAAAATTTTATTTGAGTGCTTAAAATTAAAGAAATAGGGTATTTTAAGGGTTCAAATTAAATCTATAAATGGAAAAATTGAATAATGTTCAAATTAAATTTTCAAAACTTATTATTTGATTAAAATTTTAAATATGGTTTATTGTTAAAAGTTTGAATTGAGCGCGCTACCATGCATTAATTATTTCTTATAGTCAAATATTACATTAACTTAAAAAAGAGAAAAAGCCAAAAAGAAAGAAATGACTTTATTTTTATAAAAATAATAGAATATAGACACAGTTAAGATAAAGTCTAACACAATGAGATATTTTTGGTTGAGATTCTTCCTATTATTATTTTTCACAAAATATTTAAAAATAACAATTGGAGCGGAGGCTCCAATAAATGAGAAAGCTCATAAAAGTTCAAGTACTTCTTTAATTAAGAAGGGAAATGTTGATATTGAAAGATTAAGTTATGCTGTGGAAATAGTTAATAGTAGCTTTGAAGCTAATTATCTTTTAGAGTTAACATTTATTAATTTAGCTAAAGTGTTGGAAGCAATGTTACGGCTTTTAATTATATATAAAAATGATTTTACGAACGATTTAATATTTTTGAATGGGTGTATTCAATCAATGATTCTGAATTCTATGCTTGAAAGGAGTGATGAATTGGTTAGTAAAGCCAAAGAAAATCTTCTTTTGGATTTCTCAAAAAGTAATAATGAATTGTTATCAAAACTAATAGAAATGCGTGAACATTTTTCACCAAGTTATTTCGAATTTCTAGCAGCAAATCAAGATGAGATTACACAGTTAGCAGACGAGTTGATGACTAAGTTAAATATTTTACTTTCATTTGAAGCAAACGAAGGATTTGCGCAGCTTATTTTTTCAATCCTTGATCTTGGAACATTTGTTATTGCTTCATTTAATAATTATTCAAATAAATACATAAATTCATCAAGAAGAGAACGTTCAAAACAATATGTTTCAAGTAGACAAAATTTTGTTTTATTTGTACCGAATTACAAAAGTCCATTTATGAAATTGTCTCAAATTTCTCTTGAAAAATCAGAAGAAAATAAAGAATTAGCTTCTAAATTTGTTAATTGCTTGAATTCAGAAAATCCAAGTGAAGAATTAGATAAAACAGATATTTTAAGAGGCTATTTTTTATTTCACGACTATTTTGAATGCAAGGATTTAACTGAAGCCCAAATTTTCAAAATTGAAATGTTAGTTCTAACTGCAATAAATAATTTAAGAGCATTATCATTTATGGTTTATATGTTTGGTGAGGATTCGAAGAGTTGGTCAACAGATATTGAAAAATGTAATTTAGAAATATTAGATATGATTTCAGCTAGAGGAACACCTCTGAGAGTTGAAGAAAGTGTTGCTCAAGAAATAAAATTACAAGTCAGAGAATTATTGGGAAATTCAGAAATTCAATCAAATAACATGGTAAAAGAAGCTTTTATCAGATCTTTAGAAAAGGATGAGATATATACTAAATCAATGAATTTGTATACAATTTTATTAAAATCTCTGTTATTATTAAAAAATGAGAAAGAAAATGTTTCAAGTTCAAATTATTTGACAAAAATGTTGGATTTAGCTATTAATTTACTCGAGCCTTCAATAAAAAGATGTTTGACACGAATAAGGTTTAATAAAGACAATTTATCAACTCAAGAAATGAAATTAAACCAAAGCACTAAATTTAGACAAAGGGTTAAGGAAGAAGTGGAGAAAGAGAAAAAAAATCGATTAAGGATGTTAGGTTTATATAGAAAAGAGCGTGAAGAAATGGAAAAAAGAAAAAAACAGAAGGAAGAGAAGGAGAGAAAAGAAAACAGAGAAGCTAGAAGGAAGTTAAAGGAGGAAAAAGCCGGGAATAAGAAGCCCAAGAAGGAAAGAACATTTCCGACTGTTAGTGAATCTTTTGAAGTAGCTTGTTCGAATAATGAAGAACTCACTGAGCAAAGTAAAAAAATTAAATCAAGATCAAAATCAAGGTCACGTTCTAGATCTACTTCACCTGGAGGACATTTAAAATTTAATAGTTCCAAGTCAAAATCAGAAAGAAGGCGAGAGAAATTAGAAAAATTGTTGCAAGAAGAAGCCAAATCCATTCAAAAAGAGCAAATAAGGCAAACAAAACAAATGGAAAAGACAAGATATGAGGCTCCAAAAAAGAGAAAACAGGGAGAGAGAAAGACCAAGAATGAAAATCAAAGAGAAAAGGAAGAGAAAGAACGAGAGGAGGAGAGAGAAAGGGAGAGAATAAAAGAAAAAGAAAGGCAAGAGAACATCCAACATAGTAACTTTATGTATTCATTATTAAGTTCGGTGGAGTCTATAGAGGGGCTGTATAGAGAGTCTGAAAAAAGTCTAGGTAGTTTGCAAGGCTTGATTTCTTTTGTATTTTCTGCTATGTTGGAAGATATTGAATCTGAGGAAAAGGCTGAAGAAGATCTTGCAAACTCTATGGCAGCAGCTTCTATTTCAGAACAAGATCATGCATCTTCTTCGCAAGTAGGGGCAGAAAGTGCAACAAAATGTGAGGATTCTAATTTTCAAATTTACCCAAAAGGTCATGCTGGAATTTCCCTAACTGACAGCGAAGATTTAAGTCTTAAAATGAGTTCTAATATTGAAATATCAGCGAGAAGATCTTCTAGAACCAGACAAAAATCAGAATCAACTCACACTAATAGAAGTAAGTCTAGGTCAAATTCTAGATCAAGATCGAGGAGAGTATCAAGGTCAAATTCTAGAACAAGATCGAGGAGAGTATCAAGGTCAAGTTCTAGAACAAGATCGAGAAGAGTATCAAGATCAAATTCTAGACCAAGAAAGGCATCAAGTCCAACAGATACATCACCGATTAAAACTGAAGTTTCTTTTGATGGTTTCACTGTCCCATACTTATCAGATTTCGATCCTCAGAATGAACCTAATCTTAATTCTAGGTTTTTCAAGTTTTTCTCACCTAGTGGAAGCTCTAATTCAGGCTCAACAGCCTTAAGCCAATCAAAATTAGACAATTTTGGCTTAAATATTCAAGATTTTTCAATTATTTCAGAAAGTTCTTCAATAGAAGAAATTCAAGATTCATTAGAAAAATGCGGTAACGCGATTCAAATGTTGCATTTAGAAATTGCACCGAGTCTAGAAGGGAGAGATTTCTTCGAAGCAAAGTTACTTGAAAGAGAATTAATTAAAATATTTACTCATCAATTAATACTTTTACAAAAAAAGAATTCTTAATTTAGAAATATTTAACGAGTCAAACAATATTGTTTTCTAATGTATTTGTTTCTTAATAAATTAATATAAAAAAGAAGTGACTAATTTGCAAATATCAATGATACGACTCAATTAGAACATTTCAATGCTTTAAATAATCCATTTAATAAGTGTTGGGCATATCATAGTTCACCTATTGAGATAGTGTAAAAAATTACTCAAATACAATTTTATTTTAAATTCAATACTAGTCGCAGTTAAATGCGAAAATTTTACAGAAACGAATACAAACTGATTATTGTTTCAGTACCATTACAAGCTAAATTACAATAATTTTAAAAAACTTTAAAATTTCCTTCTAATTCTATAGTAATTAATAATAATAATTCTCTAATATTACCAAATTAGTTTCAAAATTCTATCTGTTTTTATATTTTTTGTTCAATATAAATATCCATCAATCTTAGCGCCAAAATAGTAATGTAAGTTTTGACTTGCATGCAATATTCCAGAAAAATAAAAATTTGAATTAAATGATGAATATATACATTTTTTTGTCAATGTAAAATAACTAAAACAATGAGAATTGTAAAATTTAAGACATGTGTTTTTATAATTATTTTTTTTGGTTCGCTATTCAGCAATATTCTCCACATTAAAGGAGCAGAAGCACCTCACAGTTCTGATGAAAGCGAAGAATTAGATGAAGAAGAAACTTTTCAAATGATAGATCGTGATAGTCGTACTTATGCTGCAGTTCGAGCATTAATTGATAATTCTTATGAAAGCAACTTTTTCATGGAATGTGCATTGATAGAGTCAGCTGTTTATGCGGAGTTAATTTTGAAATTGATTGCTTTGTTTACTGCAGATGAAGTAGATACAAAATATAAACCTTTAACTCATATTTTTTCTAGCTTTGTTTTAAATTTCTCTTTTGAGAAGAGAAGTGAACTAGTTTTGATCGATAAAGCTAACAAAATTAAGAAATTTTCGCAGAGTCAAAATAATAACATGCGAAGGAAAATTATTGCGTTAATGAATGAAGGCTCAGTAAAATTCTTTAATTTTGTAGTTGAGAATAAAGAAGAATTAGAAAGAGAAATTGCCTTATTGATGGAAAAGTTTTTAGTTTTGTTGGATTATGGAGTAGATAACTTTTTAGGTCATATGGCTATTTCAATTATTACTTTTTTCGAAGAACATTCATTCATTTTATCTCAATTTTCTGAAATATTTTTAAAATCATCAAGGAAAGATATCACAAGGAGATTTATTGCGAATAAAGAGACTTTTTCTAAAATTCAATTTAATTTTTGTTATAATATGCCTCATTTAAAAACTACAGAAAGTAATTCAGGTTCAAACACAGATTTTGAAAAATTGGATCTTGATATGGAAGAATTATGCTCAATTAAAGTAATAATATTAACAGCTTTTGATGTTTTAAAATCAAGTTTATTTATAGTCTTTTTTTTCGAAAAGAGCTCATTAGACACTATTCTGAATGAAATTTTCCAAAAGGAAGAAGCTATAAAAAGTTATTTGGAAAGAATAAGTTGCTCTGAATTATCAGAAGAAAAATATTTAAATATTAAAGTTAAAACAAGAGAGTTATTTGATGCAGAAAGAATTCAGTCCAATAATTTAGTTAGTGAATATTTTGATTTTTTTGTAGGTAAAGGTATAATTATTCGCAATATGAAAGAAATTTACAAGGTTTTACTAGAAAGTTTATTAACATTAAAAAAATTCTATGAGGCTGTTACTGAATCGAATTCTTTTTCTATATTATTTCAAAGCGTAGTTTCGGCGTATGAGGAAGCTACAAAAAAATGTGCAAAGCAAATCAAACAAATTGAGAGTTATTCAGAAGAAAAAATAAGAAATTTGCAATTGAGCCAGATACAAAAAAATATAAAGAAAAAGAAAGAACTTAGTAAAAAAAAACTCTTAACTGAATTTGAGTTGCATAAAAAAGAACAAAAAGAAAAAAGGCTTAAAGAGAAGAGAGAAAGAGAAGAAAGAGAAAAAGCGGATAGAGAACGTAGCAATATAGTTAAACAAGCTAAAGAGGAAATGAAAAGACAAAGAAAGAGAACTAGATTTAAAAGAGAATTTCCTACTTTAGAAGGAAATATGATTGAAGTTACAGAGGAAAATGTAGGCGAAACACAAAAAAGTGCTAGTCCAGCTGTTCATCAAGAAGCTTCATCTGGAGTTCATTACGGAAGTTGTAGACAAAAAACTAATAGGAAAGAAGAAAAGCTTAAAAAACTTTTAAAAGAAGAGGAGAAGTCTTTACAAAGGGAAGAGGTAAAGAAAACAATTAAAGAGCAAAAGTCCAGTAATACTTCTACAAGAAAGAGAAAGCAGGATGAAAGAAGGACAAAGAATGAAACTAGAAGAGAAAGAGAAGAAAGAGAAAGAGTAGAGGAGAGAGAAAGGGAAAGGGAAAGAGAGAGAGAAAGACTGAGGAGGATTGAACATAGCAATTACATGTATTCATTATTAAATTCTGTAGAATCAATGGAGGGATTATTTAGGGAAGCTGAAAAAAGTAGAGATGGTTTATCAGCTTTGATTGGATTTGTTTATGGGGTTATTTTTGATGAAACTGAAGAGAAAGGAACAAATAATGTGAATAATATTTCAGATGCCTTTGCTTCACTCTCAATATCAGAAGCTGATAACTTACAGGAGGAAGGCTCTGCATCAGGCTCTGCATCAGGCTCTGCATCAGGCTCTGTATCAGGCTCTGTATTAGGCCCTCCATTGGAATTAGGAGCGAGACCAAAAACAGGGACTATAAGGTCTAGACCTCGTTCTCGTTCTAGTACTCGTTCTAGTTCCCGCTCTCGTACTCGTTCTCGCACTCGCTCTCGTACTAGGTTAAGGTCAAAATCAAGAATTAGAAGTAGTTCCAGAACTAGGAGTAGATCTAGAGGCAGATCTCCGGAAATGAGAATACTAAGATTTGACGGATTTGAAGTGCCTGACTTTCCATTTTCAGACACTGAAAAAGAACAATCAGTCAAAGAGTCAAGATTTTTAAAATATTTTTCGCAAAGTAGAGATGAAAAATTAACAAGCAAAGCTTTAGAGAGATATGAAAATAAATATTTAGAATTTGAACAAAGCTTAATTGATTTATCTATAATTACTGAAGATTCAACTTTAGAGGAAATATTAATTGCATTAGAACAATGTGGTAATATTATTCAGCATTTACATTCAAATGTAGCTCGATGTGTATTTGATCAAGAATTAATGTATGTTAAATTAATAGAAAAATTATTCGTTAAGAACTTTATAAAATTTTTAGTTTTACTTCAAAGTAAACAAAACAAATAAAATTATTTTTTGTTAAATTAAAGATTTACTGATTATTCAAATATATAACTGAAGCTATTCATTTCATATTATAAAACTATTAAATAGATTCAAGGCCATTAATAATTAATTTTACCAAAATTTACAAATTTTCACTTTTTTCAATACAATTTATTATTTTGTTTTTGATACAGTGCCAACTTTCAATACTGATATTGAATTCTTCCTAGTAATTAGTAGTAGCATTAATATCTATTGATATCAATTTTACAGAATTATTTCTAAAAGTTAAAATGGAGAACAACAAACATATATTTTTTTTTAGAGAAAATAAATAATTACACATTGCATTATTTTGAGTTAACCCTAAAATGAACAAAAACCTAATTTTATTCATTTGTATGATTTTATAATCTATTTAGTTTTTTTGTGGTCTAAATTCTAGAAACTTTCTTTTTTTTTCTGATATATTTACATAATTAAACTATAAAAAGTCACTAATTATAGATTTTTTTGTGATATAATTCACTTTTTTTCATTTAATTTTGATTGCATATTATTATTAAACAAATTTCTAAAGTAATTCCATTATAAATAAGTGAGAAAGGGTAGAATATTATAAAATTCATATAAAAAATGACTAAGTTTGGATCTGAAGCCGATATTTGTATTTTTTTTTAAATAGATTTTTAACTTTAAGTATGACTAATTTTTGTATATTAAAATATAATAATTTCTTTTTTCTCGAAATTTTCTCTTCTTGTTTTTAAATAAATACAATTATTATTAAATTGTCATGTTTTTAGATTATTTGACTTTGTAGAGTGGCTTAAAATAAAAATCTCATTGATTAATTAGTTAAATGAAAGTCTTTGAAAATTGTAATTCAAAAACATAATTTTAAAATATGAACTTAAAAATATTTTTATTTTATCAGTAAAATTATGTATAAATAAATTATTTTTTCAAATTATAATTATTATTGCTGAAGAGGTTGGCTTAAATAATATATTTGAATAATATTCTTGGAAATTTTTAATTTTAATTTTGCTTTTTATAATTTTTGTTTGCAAAATAAATGGATCAGAGTAATGATTTAGCTATATATTTTAGATTTAAGATATTTTTTACTCAAAAAGTTATTTTGTTTTGATATTTTAGCTTATTTATATTATTAAGGAAGATAATTTTTTTTCCATTATTATTTAAACTTGAAAATGAAATTTAAAATTGGGAAAATCTTGAATTACTTAGTTTAAAGAATTTACTACATTAATATGAATTATACTTATTTTTTAAATAAATGTTTTGAAAGTGTAAATTAATCATAAAATTGATTAATTGTTCTTGAGAATGGATTTTATTTTAAGTGGATCCTTGTAGTAATTCAAAACTATAGATTTTTACATAAATCATTAAAAATATATGAATTTTTAATTTATTATATTGCATTAGGTATTTCTCTTTTTAAAAAAAACCAAGTAAAAAAGAACTTATTATAGTATTATTTTCAAATATGTTTATTTATGATGAATTATTCACTAGGATTATCTTATAAATCCTTTAAGAATTTTATTAGTATATTTTCTTTATTAAAATTTTTGTTTCATTTAATTAGAACAGTTTTGTTCAATTTATTTTAAAGTTATTTATTATATGTTTAATTTTTCAAATTTATTAAATTTTATTATTTGATTCCAAAAACATGTTTTTAAAATCGAATTGATTTTATAGAATTAGTTTGTAAAATTAGATTAATTACTTTTTGGTAAAGCATTACATTGATACATTTTTTAGCACTATAAGAGAGTAAATTTATTCAAAAATTTTGTTGAAACATAAATCACAATTTTAAATCTGAAATGAGCCAAAAGATATCAATTAACCTCCATATTTTTCTAAAACTTTTTAAGTTAATATTTATATAAATTTCACTTGAGTTGATTTATTTCATTATGCAATTATTTAGAAATCTTTATATTTTCTCATATGAATATTAAAATCATAATTTTTTTAATATTATGCTTTATTTACTTAAATATGTCATTATATGGTATATTTTATTTCTCATTAAAATATAATGCTAATGGCTAAGTACATTCTTACTTTAGATAAATAAGAATTCAAGCATTAGTAAATTTAAATATTAATTGAAGAATTAAGATTCAAATATTTTAAAGAGTTTAAAAGTTTGAAATTGAATAAATATTTAGGTTTAAATAATTTTAATTATAAAAAAAACAATTGACTATTTAGTTTTGAAGTAATAAATGGTATTTCTGGCACCATTTTTATTAAATTGAGAGTTAAATTTCCACATTGCATGGCTCAAAGAATAATTTTAATGGAATTGATCATTTCTTTATGTATCATTCAATTCAGTAGTTATATATTGGTTATTTGCGGCTGGGTTATTAAAAGTATCAGAACTAAATTAACTACTACAATTTGAATATCAACCGACAAAGATGAAGAATAACTTGCCTGGAAAAGCCTAAAAAGGACTAAATACAGATTCAATTTTAACACAAACAATACTAAGTTTCAATTACAACAAATTCTTTTTTACAACGTTGAAAGTTCAATATAATAGTTTGATAAAAAATAATCATATGAATGTAAGATTATTTATTATCAAATCAATACAAGTTTTCAGATTGTATCCAGAACACAATAATTTGTTAGATAAGCGATGTTCTTTATATGATATCAGCAAATATACGAAAAAAGGGTTCATCTTATTAATCTCAATCAGAACCTTCATTAAGTCTGGAAATTCCAATATTAATTACTTCTTCAATAGTATTACCAATGATGGCACGCTTTCCACAAATATTAACCGTATTTATTTCCATTTCTCCAACAGATAATATACCATAATTAACATTGAAAGTCAAATTACACACATTTGCCATTCTCACTCTGCCATAGTTGGTATCTACGTAGCATTTCACCTTTTCAAGAACAGGAATAGCATATATACGCTTATTTTCATATCCCCTAAATACTGCATAGGTTCCGGAAGTAGTGTAAAATTCATAGGTGTCACCAGTATGTTCAGTGGGTAATTTAAGTTCAGGTTGATCCAAAGAAAAAATACCTTTAAATTCAACACCATCTTGCCCAGTAACTTCTATGTATTGTTGATCACGGAAAACATCAAAGTTTTCAGGTATAAGAATTTTGTATCCACGGTTGTAATATTGTGGTTTATTTGGAATGTTTTCAAAAGGAAATTCTTCTACAACTACTTTATTCAAGTCATCTTGATATCCAGACATTTTTTCGAGGATTTTTTCTGTATTAATCCCAAATACATGTGTACTAAAAACAAATTTTAGTTTTCCATTTTCATTAAAAATCTGAACATCAGAAGTTTGATTTTCGATTTTAACTATATGGTACATATCTGCTTTGTGTTCATATGCAATCAATCTCTTAAATTTACCAGCATCAACTGCAGTCTCATAGTTAGCTAGGAAAGGAACACTTATTTCCATTTCTTTTTCTATAGTGACCACAAGGAATTCTCTATTACCACGCTCTTCATCAAACATTGGGAAACTAGGGATCGGCCTTATTTCTCCTCCAGGTCCGGGATTTCTACTTGTGCTACTCATGATTTCAATAAAAATTCGAGAAAATATTTAGTGATTTGTTAAAATTTTGCTAGCGGTTTTAAGCTGTTGGCGGTTTTTATGCGTCTTAGGGTTTAGGTTTAGGGTTTAGGTTTAGGTTTAGGTTTAGGTTTAGGTTTAGGTTTTAGGTTTAGGTTTAGGTTTAGGTTTAGGTTTAGGGTTTAGGTTTAGGTTTAGGTTTAGGTTTAGGTTTTTAGGTTTAGGGTTTAGGTTTTAGGTTTCGGTTTAGGTTTAGGTTTTTAGGTTTAGGTTTAGGTTTAGGTTTAGGGGTTTAGGTTTAGGGGTTTAGGTTTAGGGTTTAGGGTTTAGGTTTTAGGTTTAGGTTTAGGTTTTAGGTTTAGGGTTTAGGTTTTTAGGTTTTAGGGTTTTTAGGGGTTTTAGGTTTAGGGTTTTACGTTTTTAGGTTTAGGTTTTAGGTTTTAGGTTTTAGGTTTAGGTTTAGGTTTAGGGTTTTAGGTTTTAGGTTTCGGTTTAGGTTTAGGTTTAGGTTTAGGTTTAGGGTTTTAGGTTTAGGTTTAGGGGTTTTAGGTTTTAGGTTTAGGTTTAGGTTTAGGTTTAGGTTTTAGGGGTTTAGGTTTAGGTTTAGGTTTAGGTTTAGGTTTAGGTTTAGGGTTTAGGGGTTTAGGGGTTTAGGGTTTAGGGTTTAGGTTTAGGTTTAGGGTTTAGGTTTAGGGGGGGTTTAGGTTTTAGGTTTAGGTTAGGGTTTTAGGGTTTTTAGGTTTAGGTTTAGGTTTAGGTTTTAGGTTTAGGTTTAGGTTTAGGTTTAGGTTTAGGTTTAGGGGTTAGGGGTTTAGGTTAGGTTTAGGTTTTAGGTTTAGGTTTAGGTTTAGGTTTCGGTTTTAGGTTTAGGTTTTAGGTTTAGGTTTAGGTTTAGGTTTTAGGTTTAGGTTTAGGTTTAGGGGGTTTAGGTTTAGGTTTTAGGTTTAGGGTTTTTAGGTTTTTCGGTTTAGGTTTAGGTTTAGGTTTTAGGGTTTAGGTTTAGGTTTTTTAGGTTTTAGGGGGTTTAGGGTTTAGGGTTTAGGGTTTAGGTTTAGGTTTTAGGTTTTAGGTTTAGGGTTTAGGTTTAGGGTTTAGGTTTAGGTTTAGGTTTAGGTTTAGGTTTAGGGGTTTTAGGTTTAGGTTACGTCTAGGTTTAGGTTTTAGGGTTTTAGGTTTAGGGGTTTTAGGTTTAGGTTTAGGTTTAGGGGTTTTAGGTCTAGGTTTTAGGTTTTTAGGTTTAGGTTTTAGGTTTAGGTTTAGGTTTAGGTTTTAGGTTTAGGTTTTAGGTTTAGGGGTTTAGGGTTTACCGGGTTTTGGTTTAGCGTTTACGTCCTAGGTTTAGGTTTAGGTTTTACGCGTTTTAGGTTTTAGGTTTAGGGTTTTAGGGGTTTAGGTTTAGGTTTAGGGTTTCAGGGCTTAGGTTTAGGGGTTTAGGGTTCCAGGTTTAGGGGTTTAGGTTTAGGTTTAGGTCTAGGTCTAGGGTTTTAGCTTTAGGCTTAGGTCTTAGGTTTAGGTTTAGGTTTAGGTTTTAGGGGGTTTAGGTTTAGGGTTTCAGGGGGTTTCAGGTTTAGGTTTAGGTTTCAGGTTTCAGGTTTAGGTTTTAGGTTTTTAGGTTTTTAGGTTTAGGTTTTAGGTTTAGGTTTTTTAGGTTAGGGGTACCCCAGAGTCGACCGCAGGCAGCAAGCAAG